>NC_056686.1:51267500-51352500 GCF_018350215.1 Panthera leo | reverse complement strand
GGACATAAAGAGAGGTCACTAGAACCTACTTCCCAGGGTTGTTTTAAGGATAAAGCAAAATAACACAAGAAAGTACTTAGCGTCAGGCCTGATAGGTGGTAAGAGGTCAGTAAAGGGCATCTCTTCATGTCAAAGGAAACTGCTAACAGTCGTGAGGAAGATGCCCGCTTGGATCCTGAGCAGGCATCCCGAGCCTTGCCAGGCCTCGGGCGTGACTCTGTGGTGTTGCCTCCTCCTGACCAACTGGAGGACAGTGGGCATCATGGAGCAGAGCGGAGGAAGTGCGCTCCCATATATATTAATGAGATGAAAGAGCATCAAGACCCCAACACAACCTGTTTATACATTATACATTTCTCTTGTTATTATTCAGCATTGATTGAGTACCCTCAATTCTGTAAGCTTCTTATAGAATGTCCCAACAACTCCCAATTACCTGTAGTCTAGAGGAGCAGGTATGGCAAGAAATAAATGAAACCAGAGAAAAGGCATATAGCCCTTATTGCCACCCTGAGAAGGCATCAAAGCCTTATTTTGGGGGCTCCTGGGTGGCTCAGTCAGTTGAGCATCTGACTCTTGATTTTAGCTCAGGTCATGGTCCCAGAGTCACAGGATCAAGCCCCATATGGGGCTGCATGCTGAGTCTGGAGCCTGTTCAAGATCTCTCTCTCTCTCTCTCTCTCTCTCTCTCTCTCTCTCTCTGTCTGTCTCAGGCTCTGTGCGGACATCTCGGAGCTTGGAGCCTGCTTCAGATTCTATGTCTCCCTCTCTCTCTGCCCCTCCCCCACTCACACTCTGTTTCTCTCTCTCTCTCTCTCTCTCTCAAAAATGAATAAACATTTAAAAAAATTTTTTTAAAGATTCTCATTCTCTCTCCTTCTGCCCCTCTCCCCCACTCATGTGCTCTCTCTCTCTAAAATAATAATAATAATGATAATAATAATAAATTTTAAAAACCTCTTAAATAAAGCCGTATTTTGGATGAGCTATTGACTCCTATTGATAAGGAGCAAAAAGGGATACTTTGGGGCTTGGCTTTCGGTTCCATGAGGGAAGGTTCTATGTAAGCCACTTCATAGTTGTTTTGCCAGCTCCTAGCCCATACACATTTGTTGAATAATCATTTGTTGAAAGGAGTGAATCATGTTTAAAAGAGTACTTTTTTTTCATACGTACTGTATGTGAGGAACAATTTTAAGAGCTTTACACATATTAATTTTATTTAATTGTCATAACAAGTGAGCTAGATACTGTTACTACCTCCATTTTCCAAAGGAAGGAATGAAAGCACAGAGGGGTTAAGGAACTGGGCCAAGATTGCACAGCTAGTAATGGCAGGGCCAGGAGTCAAACCCTGGCAGTGTGGCTCCAGAGACAGTGCTCTGATGTGTTCTCTCCATTAGAACAGTGTGACCTAGATGCCTGCCTCTAGCCAGTACGTCATACTTCCTAGCTTTAAAAGTCTTGCTTCTTCATTAATCAGTGCCAGCCCAGATCTCAGATGTATCCTTGGACTCTCCTCGAACTTACCTGCAGACAACCCATTGTCTACTTTAGTGGTCTATGCTCCTGACTTAGACTCCCAACTTTCCTCCCCCTGCACTAGCTGTCAATGCCCCCTCAACCCTCCTCCAATCTGCTTCATTGCCCATGCTCAGTCTGCCCAAAATGCAGACTACTCGAAAGCTAGTATCTTTCTATCTTTACAACTGTTTATTGAATGTCAGGCCCTGTGCCACTTTCATGATCTCTATTCCTCACCATAAGTCAACCAGAGGGGTATTGTTAGGCCCTTTTCATAGATGGGTGTGATGAAGTCACCTGCTGGGGGTCAGTGCTGGCATGTGGTGGAACCTGGCTGGAGAGCCCGTTGGCCCACCTTCAAGATCCATACTCTGCTCCCTCTTCTACATAGTTGACCCCACTTCCATGTTCACCTGCTGCGAAAAGTCCCTACCCATCCCCCCAACACTGAGGCAGCCAAAGGGAGTGGAGGTGAAGGAAGAAGCCTCACTGATCCCCAGTGGGGCTCCTGTCAGGGAGCATTTGGGGGATTCTGTGTCTCCTGGGCTTGTAGTCAGCCACAAGGGCAAAGACCTAGGACAGGCGAGAAATCTGAGCTGAACTCTGATATTAAAAAGGAGGCAGTACGAACAGAGTGATCACTCGGAGCCTGTATATTAAATGTATTTTCCCTTTGTAAAAAAAAAAAAAAAAAAACCTGCAAAAGTTATGTTTCTACATAAAGGCAGCCTGTGTTTCATAGCTATTCTAATTTATGGGCCGTACATTCCTGTGATTGTCTTGAACTGAATAGCCAAGTAAATAATCATCGAGAGCCACAGGTAAATCACTTGGAGGTGAACCGAGCCTGTCCAGGGCCTCCAGAAATGGCACAAACATTATTTCCTAATTTTGCAGATTTCTTCATCTGAGCCCAGAAAACGCCTTCTGTTGTTGGCTTTCTGGGTTTGACACTTTTTTCCACTCACATCCTGAAGAGACAGCGGCAAGGTGAAACGTGAGAAGTGTTTAAAACATTTTCAAAGATTCCCTTTCTAATTTTCCTTTTCAATTCCAAGGAAATAATGCCATTCACTTCACTTCCACCAGTATTTATCCTGCTACCAAGCAAGCTGGAAAGGGGGGTGTTATGACGAGTGGGCAGACCTGAACCACAGCCCCACACAACTTGGGTCCTGGTTGGTCTGGTTTGGTTTGGTTTTGAATTTCGGTCAAGTGCACATAACATATAATTACCATTTTAACCTTTTTAAGTGTACAATTCAGTGGCATTAGGTACATTTGCATTGTTGCACGACCATCAATCCCCGTCCAGCTCCAGAATTTTTCCCTCTTTCCAAACTGAAACTCCATCTCTATTAAACACTAACTCCTCACTTCCCCCTTCCCCCAGCCTCTGGCAACCACCATTCTTTCTGTGTCTGTGAACTTGACTCTACTAGGTACATCATATAAGTGCAATCCTACAGTACTGGTCTTTTTATGACTGACTTCTCTCGCTTGGCATCGTGTCCTCCAGTTTCACCCATGTTGTAGCTTGTGTGACCTGGCTGATTTTAAGAATAAGAATGTTGAACTGATGTGAGGTACTAGTTCTTATATAAGTCAATCAGAGAGGCAAAGACAGATTCATTTATGGGTGTTTTAAGGAAATGTGAGCCTATGCTACAGCAATAACTCCAAAGCATTTATTGAGCTAATACTCTGTGTAAGGCCCTGTGGACTGAACAAAGCAGCAGATGCTGCTTCTCCAGGAGCTTATGTCCAGCACAGGAGACCCAGGGTGCAGATTTAAATCTAAGTGTTCAGTAGTAAGTAACTTCAGAGTACAAATAAAAACATAAACAGGAGTTTAAGACCAAGTGGTCATTTCAGACAGACATGATTAGGGAAGAGGTGGATTTTAGTGGGACCTTAAAAGATAAGTAGAATTCAGTACAAAAGGAATGGGGTTGGGGCACCTAGGTGGCTCAGTCGGTTGAGCATCCAACTCTTCATTTTGGCTCAGGTCATGATCCCAGGGTCGTGGATTCAAGCCCCACCAGGCTCTGCACTGAGCGTTGAGTCTGCTTAAGATTCTCTCTCTCCCTCTGTTCCTCTCCCCACCCTTCTCTGTCTCTTTCTCTACCTCTTAAAAACATTTTTAAATAAAATTTTAAAAACTTAAAATAAAAAAAAAAGAATGGAACCAGAGAGCAAAAATGTTCCAGACTAGCATGGAGTAAAAACATGTTTAATAGCAAACTGTGTCTGTCTTATTCACTGTTTTATCTCCAGCATCTGGTACAACAGGCCAGGTGTATTGTGCGTATTGTGTGTAAGGTGTATTGTGTGAATGAATGCATGCAGTGCCCAAAGCTGGGAAAGCCCACAGTGAGTTTCAGAAATAGTGAGTAGACAGCCTGGCTGGAAATAGTGAGTAGACAGCCTGGCTTGAGAAGAAGGTTCTGTAGGAGAGTTGGAGCTAAAAAGAAAATATTGGTAGAGATCAGAGTATAGAAAACTTTGTCAGGATAAGGAACTAGGACTTTATCCTGAGAGACACAGAGAGGCATTGAAGGTGGTTGACCAAGGGAGTTCATAGTGATTATTCCACTATTTCTAATTGTGTCATCAAAGCACAAATTCCCCCCAAGAAGCTTAAAGTGGCAATAGCTGGGTGAATGTTAATGGAATGAAAGTCTTTGTCAGACTCATGCAGGCCAGGCCACATCTCATCTAGAAGTATCATTTTTTGGAACCATTTTAAAGTGACAGAAGGTAGAGGAAGCTGGCAGCCAAGAGGCTAGTAAGGACAATATTCCAGTAATCAAATACAAAAGTGATAATTTAACTGTGGAGACTAAGAGGAAGAAAGCAGATCTTAAGGCCATGGTATGAGAGAAGATTGCAAAATTTGGGGATCTTGAAATTCCCTAAGGAGAATCAGAAGCCAGAGACCATGACAAATATCAGGCCTGAGTGATTGGCCAGCAAGGGAAGTTTTAAAGGAAAGGAAGAGAAGGGAGTTTTTTGCCTTGTAGAGTGTGAGGTTGGGATGATATGCCAGGCTTCCATACCCAAAGGAGAAACAAAGCTTCAGGATTAAATTGCTGGGGAGATCTGATCTGCAGCCAGGCAAGTGTGGACAGTCTCAAGGCATAGTAACAAAGGTCATGAGAACACAAGAATTACAGACAGGCAAGCGGAGGACAGAAAAGGGGAAGGGAGGTGACAGGAGGGGAAGGGGAGACTGACTTTGTTTGCATTTAACAGAAGCCACCTCAACTGGTTTAAACCAAAAAGGGGCATTTATTACAAGGTAATAGGATATTTCATGGAACCCAAGAGGGCAGCCAAGGCTGAAAAGAAAATGGAGCTAGGACCTGGAGAGCTGGCCAGAACCGGCAATTACCCTCTTTGTCTCTGCCCCTCCCTGAGGCTACCCGTATTCTCCCCTCTGCTACCTGCTCTGGCTCTGTGCTTGTTTTATTCTTTACTCTCTTCTCTATACAGATAGCTGCCCCCAGAGCCACAAGGATTACCTATCCCCAGTTCAAACGACCAGCAGAAACTAACCAATGGCCCTGAATCCCATTCCAAATATCTGGGGGAGAAAATACAACTGGGCTCTTAGTGCAGGATTCTACTGGATTCCATCAGCTATGGGCCATGGGGTGGAGCCACCGGGTGTATGTATGACTCCTGAGTGCAACTTCCATGGCTGAGAGGACGGCTTTGGAAAGCAGGTGTCAGTCTGGGCAAATGCCACAGAAGGGACAAACTAAACTGACTCTGTCAAGAGCAATGACACCCTGTCAGGGAGGAAGAGGCTGAAGGAAGTGTGGCTGTTTCCATCTAGAGAGGCAAAGGCCCCAGTGGCCATGAGAACAGTCTTCCAAAAGCCGAAGAGGTACTTGCAGACTTGTGCACGCCTTGTAGGTGACAAGGTGGCTGATTCCAGTAGAGGAGAGAGAAGCATCCCACTAGTGAGAGCTGTCATGCTGTGATGGGCTGATCAGTGAGCAAGGAGACTCCCTGGGTGTAATGGGCTGAGCAGAGGCCTGTTACCTAGTTAGCAGGAGGTAGATCAGAGCAGAGACTCCAGCTCTGGGGGAAGTCACATTAGATAACCTCACAGGTTTCTTCCAATTCTAAGATTCTGGGATGTTTCCCAGAATCACCCCAACTCCAGCCCCCCACCCATCTCCTCATCTCCCCTCTTTTATTCAGTTTATCTAATTATTATCTACATCAAGGGCTCTTATTCCAGGTGGGCTTCAGAAGTCCAGGAATGTCCTAACATTGGATGCAAAATTGTGGGAGAGGGCAGGGAGGGTAGGTTTATATGTAGATCTTTCTACAGACAGGTTCAGTCAAGAAACTGTGACAAGGAAGAGAGTAAATAGCTATGATCTAAAAAGAAGTGACTGGGGCACCTGGGTGACTCAGTGGGTAAAGTGTCCGACTCTTGGTTTCAGCTCAGGTCATGATCTCGTGGTTCCTAAGTTTGAGCCCCGTATCAGGCTCTGAGCTGACAGTGCAGAGCCTGCTTGGGATTCTCTCTCTCCCTCTCTCTCTCTATTCCTCCCCAACTTGTGTTCTCTCTCTCTCAAAATAAATGAACTTTAAAAATGTTTTAAAAATAAAGAGAAGTGACTTGAGGCGGTTTATAATAACAGTGAAATAGAGAAATAAGGTGGAAGTAGGAAACAGAATTAGAAAAAGGAGAAATCAAGTGTATTAAAAGACCAGTAAGTTCTACATAGCTGCCATGGTTAAATTTCAAGTTTGATTTTGAGTCTCCTGGCAGCCAGAGAAACTTGGTATCATTTGTATAAGAAACAACAATTCCTCAAGAGAAATTAGGCCATTCCTAACACTGACTTCTAAAAGAAATTTCTCATCAAGCAAAAATATCGCAAAAGTAAATATAAGAGTAGCAATAATATTACTAGTTATTGAAAATTACTGTGTGGCAGGCACCAAGCTACATTATATATATTATTTCATTCAGTCCTGATGGGCATCCCTTGGGCAGGCCCCATTATTAAGTGACTAGTGAGGAAAGTGAGGTTCAGAGATGTCAAGAGACTTGCCCACATTCTCACAGGTGGTAGGAATGGTAGAGAAGCACCTACCCTGTGCCTGCTGGATGCCAAGGCCACACTCTTAGCCCCTAGAACTAACGCAGATCTTTAAAAAGAAGAGGTAAGGAGGGCATAGGAAAAATATCAACCATGACCAATACCCTCAAGCAGCTTTACATATATCTGGTAAGAAAGGCATACACAAACATGAACTTCAAAATACTAACAGTCATTACAATTTTTGACAACCTACAATAGGCCAAGCTTTATTTTAGGCACTTTATATATGTTATCTCTTTTGATTTTCCAAATAGCCCTAGGTTGTATGTATTATTACCGCCATTTAAAAAATGTTTTTTTACACTTTATTTATTTTTGAGAGAGAGAGAGAGAGAGAGAGCGCGCACAAGCAGGGGAGGGGCAGAGAGAGAGGGAGACGCAGAATCTGAAGCAAACTCCAGGCTCTGAGCTGTCAGCACAGAGCCTGATGTGGGGCTTGAACCCACGAATTGCAAGATTATGACCTGAAGTCAGACGCTTAACCAAATGAGCCACCCAGGCATCCCATTACTTCTGTATTTTTTGAAGACTAGTTCTAACTGGGTCAAGTCCAAACTTTTTTGCCTGGCTTTCAAGATCTTGCATAATTTGACTTTTTCCTATCTGATGTAATTTCCCATGACTGCCCAAAGGAGGCAGCCAGATCAAATGAAAAAGCATGGAATCCCAGATGCTGCCATTTTCTCACCTTAAGTGAGCTCCTTAACCTGTTTGAGTGAGCTTCAGTTTCCTCATCTGTAAGATAGTATAATGACAACTACTTTTCAGGGTAGTTAAAAGAATAGAAGAATTAAGAATAAGAATGTATCATCCAGGGGATCACCGGGCAGTCTACGGGAGGGAGAGACTGGGGCTGAGGGGTTGAGGGAATTGTCTATCTATTCACTTCTCCATCCAAACCACATTTACTAAGCCTGGATGTGCTGACTCCTGTGTTAAGCACCAGAGGTCCAGAATGAATGGGATATGTACATCCTTGAGGAATTCACAGTCTACTGGGTGGTGGCAAATTTAAATACTGCCATGCACGGTGAGAAGTTGGTAGTGATAAAGGTATGGAATAGACTTGCACAAGTATGAATATTTGTTTTAAAGAGAGAGCTTTATATAAGCAATACTGTAATTGGAAAAGCTGGCAGAACGTGTTATCTGAGTAAATTCAGGGGTGACAGAGAAAAGTCTGGGTGATAGAACTTGTCTGAAATGGAAAGGTCAGATGGGGAAGTTGAGTTGGTTTGGGACATCTCGAGTCTGAGATGGTGGTGAGACATCTGTGTAAAAAATATCCAATTGGCAACAACATGGATCAGCATTGGAGTGTGAAGAAAGAACAGATCTAAACTTAGGAATAAGAAGTAATAATGTGATCATTGTAATCATGAAAATGTTGAGCTTTCTGAGGCATCAAATTAAGATAGAAAAGAAAGGCAATGATACAACCTTGGAGGCATGAGGAGAAGGAAGAACCAACAAAAGAAAGGGTAGTCAGAGAGACAGAACGAAGAAAGCCAATTCAGAATAGCCTAGTATCCCAGAAGTCACTGATGGAGAGTCAAAAAGAATAACAGTATTACCTGAAAAGTTAACAAAAATTAGGATAAGAAAAAGTAAATTTTCTTCTGCAATAAATCACAGAGAGCTATCAATAAAGAAAAAAGCCAGATCTCAGAGGGTTATGGAAGCTGCAGCTAAAGATAAAAATGGAGGTAGTTGGCATAAATTGCTCAGCTGAGAAATTCTGCATGAAGGAAGAAAAGACTCAAAATAGTAGGTAAATGGGCCATCAGGGTCGAGCAAATGGTTCTTTTCAGCTGAGAGAAATCTCCTCTAAGAATGAAGCTAAACACAAGAGATATTTTGATGTGGGATATGGGAATGTTCTAGAGTACATACCACATAGGCTTAGTCTTCTCATATAAGATTAAGTCAGGGAGTTTCTGGCTGGCGTAGATGAAGGAGGGATATTCTTAATCTTGAGCAATAAATTGAATTTTGACATTATGAACTTTTGGAGGCCTTTTGAAGTTTGGAGGCTTTTATGAAGTTTGGAGGAACTTTTGGAACTATCTTCATAGTTCTTTACTCTCTAGCAGGACAGTAAGAACAGAGGGAGACAGGGAGGGGTGGTGACACCAGTCTGAAACATGAATGAGAATCTGGAGTATGGGCAAGGTTAGGTGTCTCGGATGGTGGCTGAGGGCCAGGTGGGTATGGGTGCAGAGTCAATAGAAGCAGCTGGGTGAAGAAGGAGATTTAAAAGTTTCTGCTTAAAGTGAGGTTTAGGAGAAGTAGGAGAAATGACAGGTTTATTCATTTCCTAGGGCTGCTTTAACAAATTATTACAAACCTGATGGCTTCACACAACAGAAATTTATTCTGTCACAGAGAGAGAACTTCTGGAGGCCAGAAGTTCAAAATCAAGGTGTTGGCAGAGTGTTACTCCTTCCAAAGGCTCTGGGGTGAACCTTTCCCTGCCTCTTCCACCTTATGGTGGCTCCAAGCATTCCTTGGCTATGGCTGCATGATTCCAATCTATAGCTCTGCCTTCACATGGCCTTCTCCTCCATGTGTCTCAAATCTCCCTCCACCTTTCTCTAATTAAGGACACTTGTCATTGGATTTAGGGCCCAACTGAGTAATTCAGGATGATCTCATTTGAGATCTTTAAAATTAATTACAACTGCAAAGACTCTTCTCTCAAATAATTTGCATTTGTAGATTCCAGGCAGACATATCTTTTGGGGGCCACCATTCAACCCACTCCAGTAGGCTAGGAAGTTGTGATTAGAATTAGGAGCTGACCTGAAGGAGAGCAAAAGTACACCAGTGTTCCTGAGTATGGCTTTGCTCGTATACGACACATGTGCTGATATGGGGTGTAGGGTAGTCAAAAAGTTCAAGTTGGTTGGGGAATAATGATATTAGTAGTGGTAATGGTTGATCTGAAGGACTGGCTGCCTCAAGGAGGAGGGTGGAATGAGATAGAGCTGTCTGACCAACTGCAGGTGTTTCTGTAGATAGTGAGTCCTGGGGTTCTGTTGCCAAGGGTGGTAGAGACCAATTACCAAGATTTGGAATATTGATGCGAAAAGCTAAGAGAAGGCTGACCCTCTTCTTTTTTATCCCACTCAGCCAGGACCATGAGACCTCTGTGGAAAAAGTCAGTTTCTTTCTTGCTTCTAAGACGCTATCCTTGGTTTATCTACCCTGAGGAGAAAGGCTTTTGGTCTCTCTCTCTCTCTCTCTCTCTCTATCTCTCATGTAATCTTCAAGCCAATCAAAGTAAGACAACCAGATTTCAAAAGTTTTATGCTTTCCCTCGATAAAAACCGAGATGATATTCTTCTCTTTTATGTTTCTGGAATATTTTTTTCTTCCAGATACCCACATCTCCTATAGCAACCCAAAACAGCTTGCATGTTTCTTTTGCTTGTTCTTTTATGTCCAAAGTCCAGCAAAGAACTCTATCAGTAGAAGTTTGTCAAATGAATGAATGAATGAATACATGAATAAAGTTGCATTTCCCTAGTTTCCTATGCATGAAAATCACCAACAAGGCTGTCTTTTAGCAAGTGTTGAAGATGTACTACGGGGCTCACTTGATCTGTGTCCTGTCCTTGAATTCCTGTACCAATATGGATAATAGCTCAGTGCCTTGTCAATAAGTACAGCGTGTTCCATCCGCTGCCGCCGAACCCTTAACAAGCCATCAAAATGGAGGTGCTTGTGTGAAGGTGACACTTGCCCCCACCAATGTCATCTTAGGAAATACCCATCTTCCCTTAAGTGTCTCTCCTCCCTGCCTTCACATATCAGTGCACTATAAATGATGATGAGGAGGGTTTGTAAATCAAGAAAAAGGCTCTGCTTTCAAGCACTCCTTAATTAGGTAGGATGGATACAGCATCCTAGTTCATTTGGACAGGACAGTAGGGAACCGTTCCATCTCCTGGACGTCCCCACCTGGGTCCTGCAGTGTTCCCAGGGCATGATTGCTCTGTGTAAGGAGTTTATAACTTCTAAGCTTTTCTCTCCTTATGCCAGGACTGACAGGAATACTTTGCAGGTAGAGTCTGCTACTGGGTTTTACAAAAAGGTTTGGAGATCCAACATGGAATTAAATTTTCTGTTTATTTAGTTATTTATACTTCACCTTGTTCTGAAAACAATTTAAGGTTCCTTGTAAGAGTATATAAGTTAGATCAGGGAAAAATAAATTATAAATAGATGAGAAAAAAAAAAAAAAGAAGTAGGATTTGGAACCTAAAACCAAGCCAGGAATGAGACTATTACATAGCAATGCAAACTGTGGAGTTCTATATACTTACTATGGGTAGGATTCACATTTGTGTCTGAGAGTTCTAACAAGTGCAAAAAAGGGAAACAGATCCATCATACAATTTACAGCATCCATGAGACAGCATACTTACAGGTCAAATACTTAGGAAAAACTTAATTAATCCTGATCTGAGACCAGACAGGAATTTCTCCCAGGGTTCCTCATAATGAGGGTACTCTGTGATGAAATAAAGAACGTGGCAATAAAATCTCTCCACTAACAATGCATTCTGCACAGGACTCTTCCTTAGAAACATCAACATCCCACCAAAGGTGAAGACTATAAAAGCAATTATTTGTGGATCAACATCAGTTTGTAGCCAAGTCAGTGCTGGCCTGGCTTAAATCAGGAAATGACTTTAGGGAATCTTGAACAGTGTGAAATGTGGCTGGGAAGAAAGAGCACTAGCTCCAGGTTCTATTCCCAGTGCTGACACTATGTGGGATGGTGACGAGAACTCAGACTTTGGATTCAAATAAAAATGGATTTGAATCTCCCCTTAATTAGCTGTGTGCTCTTCAGGTATCTGCACCTCAGTTTATGTATCTGTATGACGGATGATATGGTTGATCTCTTTTGTACCGATTGTTATTCAATGAAGGGCAGTATAGATGTGGTGCCCAAAACAATGTCTAGAACAGAACAAATGCATAATAAAGAACAACTACAAAGCTTTCTATAATGTCCTTGGACTGTGAATTTCTTGGGCCTCAGTTTCCCCATCAGAAACTTAATGGTGTTAGAGAATGAATACTGCCTAAACCCCTTTCCATTTCTAGCATTCTATTATATTATATGATTCCATGAAATTTAAAATATAACTTTATATCGAAAACATGAATACTAAAACTACATTGTTGCTTTGGTACAAATCCTCCCTGTTTTAATAACAGTCAATATCATACATGTGTTCCCAGACCTACAATGAAAGTGTGATCACATCAGTTTATTATTGTGTGATATAAAAACAAAAAAAGAGAAGTTGGTGGGAAAGTTGTAAGTAACTTTCCACAGGTAACTACCATACTCCTTCAATGCTTTCCCGTTGGGTAGGATTCCGTCTCCTTAGCAAGGCCCATGGAGGCCCATGAACATGCAGCTGCTGTCCCCTCCTCCAGCCTCACTCCTGACCTTCATCACCTGCAAGTGGCCCAAATTCACAGTTTTCTTAAATTGCTCTTTACCCAGGCTGATCTTCTGCCTCTAATGCATCACCCTGCCCCTCCCAACTGGCTTGCAGAAATCCTCTTAAAGAAGTTTCTAGATGGCTAATACTAACTCCTAACTTATCTTCTTAGGAAGATAAAGTGTCAAGGAGAAAAAAGTCATATCCAAATTAAGTTCTTTAAAGTTTGCTATGGTTTCTGTTTTTCATTGTTTCTATAGCAATCCTATGATTTGTGAAGTACCTACAAGGTGCCAGGCACTGCATTGTAAACATTACCTTGTTAATTCTTGCAATGTCCCTTGGAGGTAAGTAATGTGCCCATTTTAAAGATGAGAAAACAGAGGCTGAGGGATGTTATGTAATTTGCCCAAGATAGGACAACCAGATGATTAGGGAGCTGGGATCTGAGCCCAGGTTTCTGAATCTAAAGCCAGTGCTCTCTCCATCACACCACACAGCCTTCCCAAAGGAGCAAATGCTGTCTTAAGCAAGTCTCCCTACATGGCAAGATGGGTCAGAAACATGGAACACAGTGACCCCTGAGGAAGTAGAAAGTAACTTGGAAGTTCATGCATTCTGTTTTCTGGATTCCAGAGAGGATTATGCCTCAACTATTTTCCCCAACACGCACTCTCTGTCTCTCTCAAACACACAAACTCACCACACAATCTCATTATCGAATCAATTGGTAGTATTTGTGGAAAGCTTTATCAGTTTGTTCCTGGAATGTGCACAAAGACACCTAAGACTAGCCCTGCCATCAGATAGTTCACAACCTTACTGGGGAAAGATGCAGGAAGCTGTAAACCAAGTGCCAAATTGGTAATGTAGATTACAATGCAAACTTGTCTCCGGAGGGGAGGAGTCAGGCCAGACATCATGGAAAAAGCTGGTCCTGAGCCCAGTCTGGGAGCAGAACAGGTAGCGAGGCTACCCAAAATATGAGCAGAGCATCAGATGCAAAAGAAGGAGCCCCCCAAATCCAAAGAGGAAACAGCATTATGAAAAAGGTAGCAGAGTTGTCAGAAAAAAACCAGATTCACTACTAAACTGTGAAATGTAAATCTTGGTTCCATTTCTTCTGCTATTTCTACATATTTTTCATTGGGATAGAAAACATAAAGATTGCAAGCGCTATCTCATGGAGCAACCTTCCACTATTGTGCCCAAGCTATCAAGCCTAGTTAGGCACTGGTGACCCGGCAGTGAACAAGGGGAACACATTCAGAGAAAATCACCCGTGAGGGCCCTTGAGCATCCCCTTGCTCACTCATCGTGCTCCAGACACACCAGTCCTCTTGCAGCTCTTCAAATACCCCAGGCACAGGCCCACACCACCACGGTGCTGCCCCCTCTCACACAACTGCATGGCTCCTTCCCTCTCCTCCTTCAGAGTTTTGCTAGATTGTAGAAGCCTCTTGTAATGCACTCCTTACCCTTTTCCACACTTAGTTGATCTCTAGAGAACTGATCATCGTCTAATGGTATTGGGGATGAGCACCCCAAGAGAACAGGAATTTTTGTGTTCTGTCACTTACACTGAAGAATTTGTGTAACACTAATTTGAAGAGTACCTGGCACCTAGTAGATGTCCAAAAACATTAACTGAATCATGATTCTTTAAAAATTCAAAATTTTCCCAAATTAAACAGTCTGGAAAATATTCCCAAAGTCTTAAAGGTATGATTCCTAAAACCACAGGGACTTGGACTATGAGATGACATCTATGACATGAAGAGATCCCTTGGGACAATCAGATTCAGGGTGTGAAACAGGCTCAGTCAGCTGTTGGAACCAGCCTGGAGCCTCCTCCAAAGTGCACAGTTCAGGAAGTCAAATTTTTATCCTTTCTTTCTTTCTTTCTTTCTTTCTTTCTTTCTTTCTTTCTTTCAAGTTTTCTTTTTTTTAACATTTTTATTTATTTTTGAGAGACAAGAGAGAGAGTGCAAGCAGGGGAGGGGCAGAGAGAGAGAGAGAGGGAGACACAGAATCGAAGCAGTCTCCTTCATGGGTGCTCGAACCCATGAACCATGAGATCATGACCTGAGCTGAAGTCAACTGACTGAGCCACCCAGGCACTCCTGGAAGTCAAATTTTTAAACTGACTCCAGGCCTGGTATGTGCAAAGGCCCTGTACGCAAACAAGCCTGTCCTGATTTCCCACCCATCACTAATTCAATTCCTGCCCCCTAGGCTCCTGTCTCCATATCCCAGCATCCAAGCTCACTATGGTACCTACCAATAACTGGACATTATTGCTCGTTGACACAGGGTGGGGGTGGAAGGATTCTGGAGTGGCCCTGCGGTAACCCCAAACTCTACCTTTGTGGTATAAAGGGTGAACAAATGAAACAGCCCTCAGGTCCTGATCTTAGCTGACCCTGTGACCTGGAGAATATACTTGGTTTTTTTATGATACCTCCCTGGATGAGAAGACAACCAATAATATTCCCTAATATTGGGATACTCCCATTTGGGTGGGCTGGGAAGACCATGATATCGGATTGAACCATCGTATTTGCCATTTTTGTGTGTCAAAATTAGTCTAATAGCAGCAATTCTATGTGGTTCATTAAGAAAACCCGATACTATGGTTTAAGTAACACTATTGTCTAGGTGGGTATGTATTTCAAATATGGGACCAGTGGCTTACTAGTCTATGCTTTCATTCTACAATTGGGCTAAGCTCCCAGGAGGCAATAACTGCTAACATTTAACAAGCACCTACAGTGTGGGAAGCACTTTCGCTAATATTTGTTTTCTTCTTTTTTTTCTAAATTTATTTATTTATTTTGATAGAAGGCACAAAGGAGAGAGAGAGAGAACACAAGCAGGAAACAGAGAGAGGGAGAGAGAGAGAATCCCAAGCAGGCTCCATGCCACCAGTGCAGAGCCTAACATGGGGCTTTAACTCACGAACCATGAGATCATGACGAGCAGAAATCAAGAGTGGGACACTTAAATGACTGAGCCACCCAAGCGCGCCTCACTAATATTTAAACCTAAAGTAGACACTTACCTCCTGCATTCATCTTAGAATCAACTAACGTATATTTGGCACTTCCTAGTTCAGGAATCAATCAGAAAAATATGGCCCATGGGCCAAGCACACCTGCAGCTTGTTTTTGTACAGCCCAGAAGCTAAGAATGGGTTTTACATATTTAAAGTGTTGTAAACAAACGAAGGAACAAAGATGAGCACACATGGTATGGGGATGGTTAGGGAAGAGAGAGAGGAAGAAACACAAAACACAGACCAAATGTGACCCGCAAAGACTGAAATATTTGCTCTCTGGTCCTTTACAAACAAAGTTTTTCAACCCAAGTTCTAGATGCCAGGCACTATGTCAGGTACTTCTAATACGCCAACCTATGTGAGTGAGAAGGCCCTTTAGCTTCAGGCATGATGGCACCGGTGTTGGGTGTGGCCACGACAGTCAGCAAAGGGGAAATAACTTGGAAAGCAAAGGTTTTGGTCCCCTTTCTGTTTCTCACATTTGCTATGTCAACTGGGATAAGTTGACATAGTTCCCTAAATTCTCTCAGGCCAGCAGCTTCTCCTATCAAATATGGTGTAGGAATGGAACTCCCTTTCAGAAGAGTCCAGGAGTTCATTAGGGCTAGCCCAGGGGCCAAGAGAGGACATGTATTCTAGTTTGAGAGCTTATTATAATCATGATCACCCAATTACTTTTCTTCTTAAAAATTTAAGGATAATTTTAAAATGCTAAAAGGACATGAGACAAGGGACAGAGAGAGGCAAGGAATTGTGAGGGAATAGGGAACACATCTCCCAGACAAGAACTCAAGGTGTGTTTTAGATGACAGATGTGGAATTGCCATCTGGGGGCCAGAATATTGTTTTTAAGCAGAAAGTCGTTTTCTATGTTTGAGCATCCAAATGCAAAAAGAAAAATACCAATGCTACAGGCCAAATACAAAGAGGGGAGGGGGATCCAATTTTAAAAATGGTCATGGCAATGAAAAACTATAACTTCCAATGTGAACCAATTCATTGAGGCCTTAACATTCATTTGTTGGGAATGGAGGGGGCAGTAAAATGTGCCGTCAGAGCCAATTGGGGAGCGGCAGGCTGGAAAGGTCAGCTCTGGCTAGGGATGTGCAACTCCTGACTTTGTTAAAATGATGGTATTCGACAGAAGTTACATCTGAGGTCAAGTGACCGCAATAACAGGGGACAAGGAGCGCTCTCAAATCATTCCCGGGGATGAAAATGACATGAAACTGACATAATATCTGAGGTGAGATGAAACTCAAATCCTCAGCAGCTGAACACTTCACCTACTGATGGGCATCCTGACCCTCACCAATCTCATAATCATACCCGTGTCAAGAGAGGAGCAGAGTCTCCAGTAACACAAGGCTCAGCTCGGGCTTTTTAGGGGAGGGAAGACTTTGTCTCTGCTTCTGAAATGATGTTGTTAAAAGTTTCAATACTCAGCTTTAAACCTTTCAAATCAATGTCTTATTAGAAAAATTGGATTCCACCTACATGCATGGAATCTCTTCCCTTATGTAATTTTTCTCCACTGTGGGTATTTCTTGGCTAGCATTTTCAGCAATAAAATGTGTGTTTTAGTTCAATGACTATCCTGATGTTATTTAAAGATTCAACTCAATTCCGTTCAAAAACGTAAGGATGATCTCTAATCTGGGTTAATCTTCTAGCTTCAAAACCACATAGATGGATGGCAGGGGTGGGGGGTGGGTTGGGAGGAAGATAATGATAAATTTATAATCTCTTTACTCCCAAATAACACGTATGAAAGGAGGGTGTTCTGGACACTGTGGAATATATTAACCCATGATAAAGGACTTCAGAAAAGGGAGGCCAAACTGCATTTGAATTTTAAGTAAGTGTTAAAATTAAAAGCCCAAAAGGAGGAATATTACATTTAGTCAGCTGTTACAAAAAATACTTCATGCTCTATCATGTGCCCTGTAATTGCTCTAATATGAGGTTCGTTCTGGTAGACTGTACTCCCATCTATCGTGTGTTTAAAAGAAGTTTAGGTGTGTGTTTGTTTTCTTCACGAGAAGAGAGAGGATGAATCAAGGTGTGGCCTATTTGCATAAACACAACTGGTCTGCCTCCAGAATATGCCCTGATCTTTTCCCTGCCAATACGTGTAGGTGCCCCAAAGCCAATAAATACAGTTGTCAGCAAGGGGATGAATCAGCATGTATTTAAATCAAAGACAGCCATGAAAGACTGCATTTGTTCCGTTCCCAGGACCTGTCAAACCACAGAAGAGATTAAACATCTGACCCTCTTCATCCCCAACATTGCTCCACAAGAGACATTTCTGTCACTATTCCTGCCACTTGGCTTTCAAAGATGCCACAAAGCCTAGGGCGACCTCTGCTACATTTCAGTGTTGTTTATTGATTTCTGACCCAGTGCTTAATAGTTTTCCCAGTCCCCCTGAATGGCTTTTGTAAGCAATGGGGTTTGTACATCTCACCGATCAATACCTTTTATATTTACAATAAAATTGAAACTGCTTCTGCTGGGGGCGCAGCCCAGCATTTGTCATCCTTCAGCGAGGGAAAACTATGTCATTATCTGAATTAAAACATTTATTTCTGATTAAGAGAGTGTCCTATCTCATTAATTTTTCCCTTTCCAATAGAATGGGAATAGAACCCTATTGATTTTTGCACTTTTACACATCTCCACTGCTGGGAAGATAATTGAGAAGTTAGCCAGAATAAATGAAGTTTCAAGTCTAGTGGGCCAGCCAATACCTTCCAAATTCAAGGTGTTTTTATGAAGCTGGATTTTAATTTGTTGGCAAGCTGAAGCAGTGGGACTTATTCGGCTGAGTAAATTGGATTAAGAGTAGAATCGGCTGGAAGCATGTCTTGAGGAATGCTGAGGGCCTGGTTCCCCCTGG
Organism: Panthera leo; assembly: GCF_018350215.1. Taxonomy (NCBI): domain Eukaryota; kingdom Metazoa; phylum Chordata; class Mammalia; order Carnivora; family Felidae; genus Panthera; species Panthera leo. The sequence continues at coordinate 51,334,422 of NC_056686.1, read as the reverse complement.
ACATCCAGAGCCTCGCTTTAGATTTATGCTAAGACAGCTCCCAAATTGCCCTCCTTCAAAACTCCCAACTCGCTTCAGGAAGTGTGGATCACTGACCCAAAAGCCTATTAACTCGTGTTTCCCTTCCTCATGCCCATCGCCTTAAAAACAACCAAGATCTAATCAGAGGTTGAACTAGACCTTCAGATTGTCGGCACCAATTGATTACACTTTATTAGAATAATGGGACTAAATCCAAGCTTCATTAAAAGGAATTCCCTCTGCTTGGAACCCTTTTTTCTGAAGACCTTTCAATTACAAGCCCTTATGGCACACATAGGGAATCGCGCTCACTGATATTTTTCTCATTAGGAATTAACAGTCATTTGTCCTTATTTCCATATGCAAAGCCCAAACCTTGTCTGCTCCTGGAAAGGACAGAAAATGCACCAGTCTCTAGGGTTAGAAGGAAGCAGGGGATACAGATCATTTAAACCATAGCTATCTTTGTTAATGTCTTAATTTGTTATCTTCTTTGTAATTTATTTGTCACTGGTCCATTACTTTTAACATCCACATTCATTTCTATGTATCTATAGTTCCTCTAGGAAAAACAGGTTTCATCCTTGCATTAAAGGAGAACAGGAACCGGGTTAGCTAAAGATCTTCCAGGTTAGAGCTAAAGATTCTTCAAGGGAAAAAAATTCACTGAATGCCTTCCCTGGTGACCTGAAAATAGAGATCTGCCAAGGGAAGAGCTCATCTAGAAACGAGGTTGAGAACTTTAGTTCATGTTTATAATGCCACAGTGGAGGGGAACGTGAAGACCATGTTTCTCCTCGTAAGTAAAATGAAACATTGAAAATTAAGATTATTTCTACAGAAAAGATTTCCGATATGGGTTTATGTGACATAAGGACAGTGTGAATTTAGCAGACATGCTCTTGAGTATACACATGTGTTATATACATGTGTGTTACACACACACGCACACACACACAACACATCTGCATCCAGAGGAAAAAGAAATAGCCAAGGAAGCACTTCAAGAAGGCTTTAGTTACCAGAAAAAAAAGAAGAAGAAGAAGAAAAAAAAAAAAAAAACCACAGCAGATTAAAAATGCTGTGGAAGTGAAGAACTTAATTTCTGACTGCATTTTAATGCATGGTCCAAAGTACCAAAGTATGCAAAAGGTTGAATACATTCATCACAAACAGTTCTGTTTTCTCTCTTTACACCAATGAGGAATTACAGGATTACCAATGACCTTCCTCCCAATGAAGCGCCGTAATTATGGTCATTTATTATACAACCGAGATGAATGGATGGGATTTACATAGAATAAAAATATTATTTAACAGCTGCGTTATTGATGTGTGAAGTGTAATTTTAATTTATTTAAATGCTATAAATATATTGGTTATGTATTCTTTTCAAATTAACCTCCTGAACCACACACTGGCAGAACTTCAATTAATATTGTACTAAAATCTATTTTCTCATGTTATGTGGAACTGTGTATGGCTAAAAATATGTAGTGCTATGATGCCTCAGCATACTTTACCAGTGTATTTTACTCTTCTCCTTGATTCATGATTTCAATTTGAAATTGAATTTCAATTGGAATCATTTAGAAAAATATACCTTCCCTTAAATAAGGGATCCCTATTTAATTTTAAAATTGTTTTTACTATAAATTGCAAATGTAATGATTTGAGGAAAAATTCTATGTATTTATGTTCATTTGGCATATCGCAATATTTTTAAATACTTAGTATATTTCCATTGAAAAGATAAAATGGGGGAAATATTTAAACCAACAATTCTATCTAATTTACTTAGCATATTAGCATAATCTCAATAAGTCTGCAAAGAAACTGCTGGTTATATACTATGTTGAATTGTTTAGTACCAAAAACATATTGTATGTCTTTCTGCAGAGATAGACTTATGTATTTTACTTCTGGGTTTATCTCTTTTGTATTCTGTCCATTTGCCCCTGGCTGTCATTATTCCATGCTCATCGACAGAAGAGTTATAGTTTGCAAAAACCTATCAGGTAGGCTGGACACTAGATAATTGAGGTGATGATCAGCCCCAGCAAAAGACAATTGATAGTGATAGTGTCAGAGGCTGCACCTAACAAGATCCGTACCCTCTGTCTCCTTTAGCCTTTCTCTGGAAGGGACCGAATATGGAATAACATGGACATGGCTGATGAGCATCCAGAGACGGGATGGCAGTGCATAATACTTCAAGAACTGCAATAGGATGGGGGTGTCTTCTGACATAGAAGCAGGTTATTAAATAGAAGTGTGAACTATTAAGAGATGATCTTGACCCTCAGTACATTTTTATCAAAGTCAAAAAATATTTGACACCACTGAATAGCCTACCACAGGCACAAGGGCAGAAATGCTTTATTATGGAAATTTATACCATGTTCTTCAAAACAGAAGAATTCAGATTATAGGCATTTTAAAATTTATAACAGCTTGTAGAACTCCCAATAATTAACACCAGTTGTATGTTAAGTATGCTCTGGGATGATATTTATAAATGAGATGGTTGACCAACCTTAATAAGAACTTCCTAGATTAAAAATAAAAATTTAAAACTACATTTTAAAATAATGATGATTTTAAGTTGCTTATATGCTAATGTGATTTAACACAGTTTTTTCTTAAGAGGCTTTTAAAATACACCCTCAATTCTATTAAATGCAGGGACGCCATAGGGATGAAGGAGATTTTTAGGTGCTTACAGCAGACTTTTTTAAAAAAATTTATTTATTTTTTAATTTACATCCAAGTTGGTTAGCATACAGTGCAACAATGATTTCAGGATGTTTACAGCAGACTTTAAATGCAGGGGTTTTTGTTTTGTTTTTTTGTTTTTGTTTGTTTGTTTTACACAGACCATAAGGTGCCTTCTAGATTTTTAGTAAGCAGCTACCCTCACCTCCGAGGCTGTTTTTCTTACTTGCTGTTCACTGGTTCCTACCTTTTTTTTAAGTTAAGGGACCACCACAATTTTTAAGGGAGCATCACTTTATAAGTGTAAATACTGCATATTGTAATACCCTAATTGCATGGACAAAATCTAATGTAGCCCACTGACAATGGACTTAGGCCAGAAAGGATGAAGAAAGCCCTAGTTTTGCATGGCTATTAAACACCCTATAGTCTATATAAAAATATGCCAAGTTGAGGCTTAATAGTAATAAAATAGTATGGGTAATGCCCTCAATTCTGGCTGAATGAACACTGCCCCCTTATTGGGTAATTGACAAACTACATACTGTAACACACTCCAGAATAGCCCTGCTTTTTCATTATGTTGAACAATAGGTTAACTAGATAACTCTGCACTTGGCAAAATTACTTTCCACTGACTTCAAACCATCTTCTTTTCTCCTCAAGCTACTGCTCCCTGTGATATTTCGGCATTCTCCTCCCCAGCAGTGCACTTTCAAAGCCAGTTACATGCTGGCTCAGTGGTACTCAGATTCTTTCTGTTTTACCTTTCCCCAGGGTCAATTGCCTTTGGGAGGGAACCAATATAGATTAACAGGAAAGATATACTACCTAATTCATGGCATTTAGAGAGGCCTTCAAATGCACACCGGCTCTTCCGGGATTGATGCTGTTTCAATCAGAGTCCTGTCTGCAATTAGTAAATAATTCCCCATTCTGAAAGCAGTCCTTTTAGACAAAATGCAAGCAAAAGGCGTATCTTTAAAGCCCTGGGTATGTCATTTATTTTTTTTAATGCTTATAGCTAGGGTCACGTTGTCCAGTGGACCAAGCCGTTTGGAGTTCATGAAGAATTTCCCGAAGCATCTCTTCTCTGCCTTCCCATCGACATGAGTCAGCACCGGCCACACCTTCAACAACCCACCCTGTGCGGTTGGGGAGGTAAGGCCTGTTCACTTAATACAGGATATCGATTGATTTATAACAAAGTGATAGATATAACTATTGTCATTGGAATTACACTGAGTTATAGCGACATAGTTTTCTGTTCTACAAGCCACTCCCCATACGTACCATAACTCAAACCCTGCATGACAATAATACTATCTATGAAATTTATATTCATGATTATAAATTAATTCTTTTTTTGGCTGGACCACCAGCAGCATAGACTTGTAATTTCCAAACAGCATTTATGGCATTAACTTGGGAATACTATCCATCAAGTCTGATGACAAATGTGGAAGATGATGGTCTTGCCCGCCTCTGGCTCATGCAGCCTGTTGTGTTAGAGAGGAGAGAAAATGCTATAACAGAGAAGCTGGGGGCCAGTGGCCAGTCTCCTCTGCAGCCTGCCTCGAAAGCAGTGACCACAAACTGTAGAAACAAACTTTCCGCTTCACAAAAAGAGGAAGGATTCACCAGAGACTTTTTGAGAAATGATCTGAGTCCTGCTGATAATAACAAAAGCTGCTATTAATGGAGAGCATTCCAAGTGTTCTGTATTTATGATCTCAAATCCTGCCTGTAGTCCAACAAGGGGGGGTACTATTGTACCAATTCTATAGATAAAAAGACTGAGGGGCAAAGGGCTTGCCAGAGATCATAGAACTCGCAAGCCACAACTTGAATCCACATCCATCTAACTTCAAAGAGTCACGAATTTCCACAGACATGGGTTTTCACGATTGGATTTCCCAAGTGTCACATAGAGTTACCATATCAACAACAACAAAAAGCACCTTAATTTGTTTCAAAGAAAATATAATCATTCTAAATAACCGAGAATAGTTGGACCTCTAATAAAATACCACCCTAATCAGAAGAGTTTAGCAGAGCAGCAGTTACTAACTTAGGTTCTGGGTTCAGACTAACCCAGGTTCAAATCCTGAGGCCACTACTTACAAGCAGTCACTTCACCTCATTTGGTTGCCAGGCCTGTTAAAAAAAAAAAGATGGAGACAGGAGAATAATAACAGATTAGGATGTCAGTATTAATGGTGGAAGAATATGTTCACATGGATTTTACATGACAAAAATCAATGTCCAACTCTTGCTCCTCTTGAAATTTTTGAAATTCCACACTGCCTTTGCCCTCAAGACGTTCCACCACACACACAATCCATCAAACATATCAAGTTCCTCCTGTGTGCCAGGCTCTATAGTAGACAGTGGAAATACAGAAATAATAAGGTCAGAAGTTCAGTATAGGATGATCAACAGACACACATAAAAAGAGTTCCAAAACAACGTAAACAGGCTATAACTTGGAAGAGTGCTAGGAACAGGGAAGAGGTTAAGAGCAGGGACAAGAGAGGGCTTTGCTTCCTGTGGGGTCACCCCAGAGGCTGAGTTCAATGAATGGGTTGAGTTCTCGAGGAAAAGGAAGGTGGAGGTGACAGAAAGAAGAGAAGGGCACTGTTGAAGATTTGATGAGGGAAGCAGTGGGTACATGTGGGGGTGGAGGACTGGAGAGGTGATCCCAACAGGTGCCAGGCCACACTCCTCCAGACAGAGAGTAAGAAAGTGCCTGGTCAGTTTCCTGTTACAGGGACAAGCCTGACCCCCCACCCCCACCCCCAATGGACAAGGGGGCCCTCAGGGCCATCTCCCTTTTTTCTCCCCTCCTTCCAGTCAGGCCCTCTCTTGACTGGTAGCCAGAAGGCCCCCCCTTTTTCAGGAGATGGCTTTTCTCTCAGGTTCCCACTGGCCCAAATGTCTCTAAAGTCTGGGAGTGGCCTACTCTCTGAGCACTGCTATCTTAGACGTCTTCTGACCAGGTCTCAGATGCAGACACCTGTCCTCCAGCCCATGCTGTCCATGCAAAAGGTTTCCACACTGCTCTGAACTAGTGAGGATGCAATTGCAAGGAGTGTGGCCACGGGGCTGTAGAAGCCGCTTGGACCACTGCCCTGAGCCTTCCATAGTTAGCATTCTGCTAGGGACCACGAGGCAGGGTTTGGGCCACCTCCTCAGAGGGGATTAGGGGAAGTAGAAAGACAGGCGTGAACCTGGGTCCCATTGACTCTGCCGCCTGGGGCCATGCAGAGGCATTGGGGATTCCCTTCCCGCTGGAGAAGCTCTTTTCAACAGGCTACAGAGATTCCGTCTGAAGAAGCTTCGAGGGAAAAGAGCCATCTACAAAACAAAGGTCTCCCTGGGGGAGGGCGGAGGTCGAAACCGCCGGAGGAAAACTAATCCCCCTTCGGTTCTCGGAGACCGCGCTTTCTCCTAGAAAACTGCACCCTAGACCGGGGACATGTGGGTTAGCGGTGCAGGCAGGACCCCAGGCGTCCCGCCGAGTGTTTACACCGCCAGCGGGCGAGGCCTTGCTGCTGCGGACGACCTAGTCTGCTCACACACGCTCCGACCCAGAGCGGTGCTAGAGGTGACTGCCTCAGTGAGCCCCTCTGCGCAGGAGGTCACCCTTTAAGAGCAGCAGGAATAACAGCTCCCATTTTATGAAGCACTGGGCATTAGACACCCTACAGGGCCATTTACAATCCTTTCCAATGCTTACAACTGAGCCTTTTGACTGGTAAACAGAAGGGTCAGAATTCAAATCCCGAGCCATCTGGCTGACAAGCCCTATCCTTTGTGTAACACATCTCCCTTTCCCTGAGAAGGGCAGGGAAAAGGCTGGAGACAAGTTAGCGGTATCGCCCGCGGGGCGTTTGTGGGGGGGGGGGGGGAGGGTGTGTGGAATTACCACCCTTGATAGAATGTGGACCTGGACTCACAGCACTACAGGCTTACCTCAACCCTGTCTATACAGAAAGGGCTGTCTGATGGAAGAACGTGGGGCTGGTGTGCAAGCTTGGGCAAGTCTAATGTCAACTGTAAAATCAAGGCAACACCTGCTCAACCTGTCACGGGACTGATATAAAGAGAATGAGTGCATTTACAAATGGTGTTCCCTGGAACCCCAGGATGGAGTTTCTCAAGCTTCAGGGCACGTAAAAATCCCCCCGAGGGGGCTTGTTAAAATGCAGGTTCCATGGCCTCCACTAAGAGGTTCTAAATCCCTGTGTCAGTATGGGGTTGGGGAATCTGCATTTTACCTGACATGCCTGGTAATCCTGTAACTGATGAAAGAGAGCAAACATTAAGGAGCCCTGGCCTGTCTGGGTGGCAGTGCCTCCAAAGGTGGGTATTGGTGGGTTAGGGAAGAGATAGGATACATGGGCAGGATCCAAAGTCCCCCAGCCCAGCTTCACCCAGAATGCTCTGCTTTGATCTCTTTTATACATTGGGTTTTCAAGTAAGATCTCATTTGAAGGAGAATTACATGATTTAAACACAAAAATAAAAAAATAAAAAAGATCTCAATCCACTGCTACCCATGAAGATGCTTTGGGTAAGTTAAAGATGCTCTCCAGATACGTGTAATTTTAGTCAAACCTTGGCCATCTAAAGCTCTCAGGGAGAGAGAGAATCATTCTAGAGAGCCTAATTTTCCTGATAGCATTAAAACTTTTTTCGTAAATGTTAATGGTTTTGTGGGGAATATGTTACACTCTTCCCTGCCTTTTAAGCCAGAGAATAAAGAACGTAATTAAACTGTTGTTTGAAAACTCAGGACCACCGATTGGATACTGTGTAGCCATCCCAAAGGTTAGTCTTGCCAAGCTTGATGGGAAAGAAGGTGCATTCAGTTCTACACTCAGTCTCCCTGATGCAGACCAGGGTTTCTGTAACATGGAGTGAAGGCAGAACAACATGGTGAAACAGGAGGGCGCCAGGGATTTGGAAGCATGAGCTCCACACTCCCGTCTGCCACCTATGGGCCCTGGGACCCAGAGCATGTCCCTTCACCTTTCTTTATCTGTAAGGTGGGAAGTCAGACCAGGCAATCTGCAGCGTCTGGGGGCCCGGACAGTCTCTAAGGTGGGGTTTTCAAACTCCATTGCCTTCAAGGGCCTAGCAAAAGCCTAGCAGGTGAGGCCGATGGGACACAGGGGAGCAAATCCCTGTCCAAAGGCACAGCCCAGTGCAGCATCAAGAAAAGCTGAAAAATCTAGACTTTTCTGTGAAATTCCTGATCTCTAAAACGTTGGTGCCTGTAGTGGATGGGAGGGCTGGCTCACTCACCTTCCATGCCACTGTCCTCTGGACACCTCTTGTCCTTCAGAGACCAGGATATGAAACACTGCATTTCTTGTTTCTTTAGAGTCTGAGTTTGGGATTTGAAATCAGTAGTGTTTTGAAAGGCAAAGCGAGGCACAGGCTGTCTTCCAGATCCTGATGTGGAGCCCTAGCTGTAACAAAGTCCGGAAACACAGGTCAGATAGAATTCATCTGTGGGCACCATTAGGCCGGAGTGTCTTCTGGTCTCTTTGGGCCCTAACACTTGTTAGACAGCAGAGCAGCAGCTGCCAGTGTGGACAGCCTCAGGCGGCTGACCTTAGGGAGAAGCGGTCAAATGGCCACCTACATACACCCTCTGGATCTTTCTCTTCAAAGGTCTCCCGCTCCCCTCCTCCACTCCTGAGAGACCCTTGGTTGTTCAGAGACTCAGCAGAGAACCCAAGACTCACGTTCTCCTCTGGGCCCAATTCTCGTGCCTTCTCCCACAGAGGGGATTAAGGACACACAATTCTATTTTCCAAAGGAGGGCAGAGATCGCTATTCTTCAGGCGGGGTCCTGCCAGGCAGTTGGCATGGAGCCCCCTGCTGCTTCCCTCCATCTCTTTCAGCGTGTTCCAAAGTGAGCAGCTGGGGGCTTCTTAACAGGGGCTCATGTTTCCAACTCTGTTTTCCCCTGAGCTGTCCAAACTGGATTTTATCTGCCCAAGTGGTGTGTGGGTGGAGAGGATTTAGGGACATTGATGGGACGGTCCATTTCACACATAAAAATAGCTGTTATTTACCAAGGGCCTGTTGAGTGCTGGCTATCATTTCTAATTCTCACAACAACCCTGAGGGGCAGATATCACTCTCCCCATTCTACAGATGAGGTAACTGAGGCCCACAAAGTTTAGGGACTTTCCCAGGATCCTACAGATAGTAAGTGGTAGAGTCAAAATTTGAAAGCAAACTCTTTATCTATGATGAAGCGAAGTGGTGGGTTACTCTTGGACCCTGAGCAGATTCTTTTTAGAAGTTACCCAAGACACCTGGGTGAGGCCACCAGTAGATTAGACAATGTGATACTGCCTCCTAGTGGTCAGGTCAGTGACACAGCTCCTCGAATATGGGGCCAGGAGGCCTCTCCCTTTCCTTGCTACCCCAGAGGTCTGGCAGCTGATTATTTCAAGAAGTGGGCTTGGCCACTCTGGAACGGTGAGGCCTGGGAGCAAGTGAAAGCAGCTGGCTCCCTTTCTCAGGCCCTCTCACCTCTCATGGGGGAGTGGCAAGACAGCCTGGGGCTGTCAGCCCTTATCAGTGCTGGTCAGAGAGAACACAGCTCTCATTGACTCTTCTCCCTTGTGGGGAGCACCTGCTAAACTTTTTACATTTGTTGTCTCAGTTCCTTTCCCAGGTGGTGATTACCATCCGTCCCTTATTATTCAACCCTCCAGAACTTGGCGTGAGAAATCATCCCACATTATACTTTGGAAGGTGGTGCTAAGGACACTATAGTTGTCCTGATTTGAACAGCTTAATCCTCTTGAGACCTTTGCTTTACTATGATTTTATACATTGTAATATCATGTATATATTGCATATAGTCCCTTTTGAAACTTCTAGCAAACTTTTCCCAATTCAACACAATTTCTCTTATTTTTTAAATGCAAAGGAAATATTAGCACCCCTTCCCTGATAAAAATAGCTGCCACTGAGACCGTCCTCTGATGGATCACCTGGGCTGAGGATTTGGGGCCCCAGACACCTGACACCTTTCTTCCAGGAGCACATGTATCCCACACTCTGTCATGCCAATTAGCTAAACAAAAGGTTTGTCTCTCCCTCTCTTGAAAATGCACATTTCCCTGTTCTAAGCATGTGTGTTGTTAGATGATGTGGGTCTCAGCAGGAGCTCTTCCAGCCCCTGGTGACTTTGAGTGGCAGCAACATTCTCTGCTGAGAGTGAGAATCCTTACATGGCCAGGCCACCTGCTACTGTTGCTTCCATAATAATCTCAGCAGCACAGAAGTCCTGATTTTAAAAAACAATATTCATTCTAGTGGTTCCATAGAAAACCATGAATTTGCATATTCCTTTCCACCTCAAAACTGTATGTTTTGCTTCAACCTAGAAAATAAATTACTTCGTGACACTTTTTTGACCTTTTATTTAAGAGTGTCTCCAGTCAGGGTGCTTGTGTGGCTCAGTAGGTTAAGCACCCAGCTCTTAGTTTCAGTTCAGGTCAGGATCTCGCAATTTGTGAGTTTGAGCCCCACATCGGGCTCTGCGCTGACAGTGTGGAGCCTGCTTGGGATTCTTTCTCTCTCTTTCTCTATCTCTCTCTCTCTCTCTGCCCCTTCCATGCTTGTGCTCTCTTTCTCTCTCAAAATAAATAAACATGAAAAAATTAAAAAAAAAAAAAGAGTATCTCCTGTCTTCTTCATTTAAGATGCATTTTTCCATTCCAAAGCCTAGCTATCTCCTAAGCAAGCTTTGGGGTTCTGCTCAGGTATTGCCTTCTTTGGGAAGTCCTCCTTAACTACTGGGGATAAGTTCTGTCCCTTCCCACCCTGCCCTGTGATTGGGTAGCACAGGGGTTTACTGAGAAAAGCCAAACAATGTAATTAAGGTGAAAGTATACACATGCATCTACATGTAAAACTCAAGAATCAATAAAACTTGAGATAAGTAACTTCTGATTTTAGGGGAAGCTATAGCTCATGTGGGTGAGCATCAGAACCTTAAAGCCATTTAAATGTTTTATGTTACTATATTGGTAGTTGTAGCTCCCTTTTTAAAAATTGACTTTCTGATAACACTAGCAAGAACCATACTGAAAAATGTTACTTGCCCAAGGGACCACAAATAAATACTTGCTTAAATGAAAGTAAAGAAATGTAATTAACTGTATGAAGTTATACTAAATGATTTCTCCAGGAAGCCAGTGGGAAATTATACCTAACAAATAGCTGCAGAATAAAGTCTGTTGTTGAGAGGTTATTAACCTAATCAGATAATCAAATTTCACCACCAACCGTAACCATCTGATTTGCCCATGTCAAAATAAAGCCATTGTTAACCCTTCTTAATGAAATCAGAATGAGGAGGAACGGGGTGGCTTGTTCCAGAACAATGTCTTTCTTTAAAAAGAAACCTTACTAAATTTTTCCCCAACTCCAAAAACAAGACTTTACCATTGTTCAGTAAAGATCTAAAACTATCAGTCTTTAAAAAAGAAAAAAAGAGATGAAATTGGAAATTAAATTCATGGATGTTTTCTCTTCGTTGAAGTCATTGACAAAGGGGGAAATAAACAAATAGGCTTTGCTCTCAAAATTTGGTGAAACAAATTTGTTCCAAGGCTGAGGTGTTCCTTGCCAGTTTTAAACCCAAGGTACATTTTTATAGCCAAGAACTAAAGCCCTGAAACACAGCGATCCACAGAATAATGGAAATGCTGACACAACCTTCACTTCAGCAGCAGGAATGGTGCCACTATAATTTATGGAGAACACATTTTGGTTTTGTCAGGTTTTTAAACATAGACTGTTATAAATTTGAAGGAGGACTGTCTTGTTAAAGCTTCAAATGGCATGTGTTAGTATTGGTTATGCATCATGTGCTGTATTTGGAATGGCATTTGTAGAACACAGTTTATCCCAATGGGAAAAGAGGACACTGAATCCTGTTGTTTTCCAAACAGTATTCTCTGATTAAAAGCACCATGGTCATCATCAACATGATCATAACCAGCTGGAAGATCTTAGTAAAGGTGTCCATCCTCAGACAGGTTCTTTCCTTCCTTTCTTCACTGATGCATTCATTATTTGACAAATATTTATTGAGGATATTCAGTGTCATGTCTTGGCTCAGGCAATGGAGATAAAATGATGATTATAATATCATCTCTGCCCTCTAGGATTTTATATTTTGTAAATATAGAAAGATTTGTCAAAGATACTGTGTGATGTGTGTAGATGTTGTATGTGTATGTGTATATATGTGTGTGTAAAGATATATATGTATTATATAGATATGTGTGTGCGCATAGATATAGTATGTGTGTAGTTTTAAAGAGAGAAGTCTTACTGACAACCCCTCTTTCAGGAAGGGACCCAGCAACAGGTGATGAACCTTGTTTCTGCGGGAGTCATTGGTGACTGGACGAGGAGTGTAAAAGGTTAATCTCAGAGGTCTGGCTGTTGAACATAGATTCCATTCTCTGGACCCCTGGAACTGATTTCTTTAGGGGAAAGAGTAGACTAGTAGGGAATCCTGAGTGCCACTCTATCTCTCATTCTATTATGCCCTTGCCTTGCTTATGAAAGCCTTTGTACAGAGTAGTAATTTTTGTGATTCTCTCTGAAAAAAAGTTGTTTGTGATTGTCTTCTTTGTTGTGGCGTTTTCTTTGAAGTAATTACCATTATCACAAGACTTCTGAATAGATAGAAATTGTGATAAGCATGGGGATAAACAGAGGAGACTTGTCTGTCTACTCCATCATTTTCTAAAGGTATGACTCAGGATTTGTACTCTGAAATGGGGATAAACCAAGGCCATCCCTATTACAAGTGGGTATATCACAAGAGTCTCAGTGATGACCAATGGGGAGCAAGATCCTGGGCTCAATCTATCAGTTAGGGGAATGTGGGGAACTGGAGATAGGAGTAGAGGGAGAAGCTCCAGAACCCTGCAAAAGATGCCCCCAAATAGGACATGAACTGTGATGTATCTTTTATTTTTTTTAAGAGAGGGAGGAAGGGAGAGAAAGAGAGAGAGAGAGAAAGAGAGAGAGAGAATCTCAAGCAGGGTCCACATTCAGCCCAGAGCCTGACATTGGACTCAATGATTCCACAACCCTCAGGATCATGACCTGAGCTGAAATCAAAAGTCGGCCACTCTGGGTGCCCGGGTGGCTCTGTTGGTTAAGTATCCGACTTCAGCTCAGGTCATGATCTTGTGGTTCATGAGTTTGAGCCCCACATCAGGCTCCATACTGATAGCTCAGAGCCTGGAGTCTGCTTCAGATTCTGTCTCCCTCTCTCTCTGGACTTCCCTCATTCATTCTCTCTCTCTCTCTCTCTCTCTCTCTCTCTCTCAAAAAAAAAAAAAAAAAAAAGAGTTGATGCTCAACTGACTGAGCCACCCAGGTGCCCTCTGTGATGCATCTTCTAGAGGAGTATTGCATCACCGTAAAAGATGATGTTTATAAAGACCAAAATAATAGCTAACATTTATTGCACACTCACTAAGCTACGCTCTTTTTCAATTATTGCATTTGAGTGTCATAGTCTTTTGTTAGATGAGGAAACTGAGCCTTAAGCATTGGGCAACTTGCCAAAATGGGATAACCATAAATTCTTGGACAATCTTACCTTGTATCTGATGTCTTGAACTAATTATGAGCAGCACCCCCTTTTACTCTCATGTATTCCCATTTGGGTAATGAGTTCTATGATTACCCAGGGTCACACAGCTAGTAATAAGCAGCATCCCTACTGTCTGACTTCAAACCCATGTTCTTTTTTATTTACTTATTTGAGAGAGAGAGAGAGAGAGCACAACCAGAAGAGGGGTAGAGAAAGAGGGAGAGAGAATCTTAAGCAGGCTCTATGCTCAGAGCAGAGCCCAATGCGGGGCTCAGTCCCATAACCCTGGGATCATGACCTGAACCAAAATCAAGAGTCAGATGCTCAATCAAATGAGCAACCCACGCATCCCCAAATTCGCGTTATTAACCACTATGCAATAAGTATGTTTGTTTCAATATTTAGAAGGGAAAAAAAGAACAGTGCAAAATTATATGTGTATATTATCATAATTGTTTTTAAAGCATTCTGTGCACAGAAAAAACTGGAAGCAAATGCATATGTGATTAGGTATGGATGGAAGAAATATAATAGATTTTTAAAAAGTAGTTCCTTCTACTTTATGAGTTTTCTAAATTTTCTCCAATTAGAATGTATGATTTTCATAAGGAAAATAATATTTTTTTTAAATGCAGGCATAAAAAGCATCTCAAGTAGTATTTCATGAATAAGTATTATTTGATATTTTAGATGCTATCAAAAATTAGGTAGAATAAAGCCAAAAAGAAATGAAGGAGAGGGAGGAAAAGAAGGAGAAAGAAGAGGAGAAGGCCCTTGGACTAAGAGGTAGGAATCTATCATCACCTAACAACCTGCCCATGGTGTGGCTTTGGCCTTGTTTCCTTGGAAATCCCTGGAAGGCCAAATCTAAGGGACAACATAGTGTAATAGGTACAAACACATGTTTTACAGACATAAAAGACATTTTAGAGTTGGAGAGATTTTAACATGGACTGGATGTTAAATGATATTATGAAATTTCTGTCACTTAAACATTTTTTTTAGCTAGGATGATGGTATTGTTATTGTGAGTTATATGAAAGAATGTCCTTCCTCCTGAGAGTTGCCTGCTGAAATATTTAGGGATGAAGTGTCATCATCATCTCCACAATTACATTCAAATGACTCAGGAAAAAAGTGAGAAGTGTGTGTGTGTGTATAAGCACACGCGTATGCATGTAAAGAGAGAGAGCAAATGTGGTAAAATGTTCTTTATTTACATGGAGGAGCTATGGATGCCCATTACTTTACCCTGAAAATTTTTTGTATGCTTGTAAATAGTCAAAGTAAAAGCTGAGATGAAAATTTTAATAAGAAATAAGAAAGCAAAAAAAAAAAAAAAAACAAGACAAAAAAGCATATGTTAAAATAATGATAATAAAGAATCTGGTTTCAGAGACAGAGATTTCAATTCTACTTATACGGTTAAAGTGCTTTATAACCCTGTGCAAGCCTTTTTGAGCCTCAGTGTTTTCATCTGTAAAATGGCACGATAATAATACCAACCTCACAAGCGTTTCTACAGGATTAAATTAAGAAGATCATGTGTATAAAGCATCTACCACTGTGCCTGTCCACAGTTCATATGAGGAAAGATCATCTGATCAAGCAACACCAAATAGGAGCCCTGTGACGAGACCGTAGGGCTTTGAAGAATTCAAAATGAAGGCAGGTATTTTCCTTTTATAGCCCCATTTTCCATGTAAATACAATGAAGCTTGATGTTATATGGAAAACTGTAATAGCTCATAAATTTGAAAGGAGGTGAAATCACAGAATTAAGTGGCCTAATAGTTTTCATCAGCTCTGACCAAGTCTAGTCAACCACAAGTGGTTTCTATTGTATTTGTGTTTGTTTTGTTGTGTTTTGTTTATAGTCTGTTTTCTCTACCTCTGAGCTAGGGTTCAAGTGAAGGGCAAAGGAACTTTCACTAAACCCCTATAGGTTTAGTTCCAGTGGGCACCCCAGGGTAATCAGCACTCACAAATTGAGGATAACCTTGAGTTTCTTACAGATTCTTAACTGTAGAGAACAAATAGATGGTGTGAGGGGAATGGGGGCTTGGGTTAAATAGGTCATGGGGATTAAAGAGTGCACTTGTGGTGATGAGCACCCGGTGATGTATACAAGTGTTGATAGGGTGCCTGGATGGCACAGTTGGTGTAGCGTCTGACTCATTTTTCGGCTCAGGTCATGATCTCACGGTTTTGTGAGTTTGAGCCCCCCCTCCTGCTTTGAGCTGGCAGCTCAGAGCCTGCTTGGGATTCTCTCTCCCCTCTTTCTCTCAGCCCCTTCCCCACTCACACTATCTCTGTCTCTCTCAAATAAATAAATAAAAACTTTTAAAAAAAGTGCTGAATCACTATATTGTACACCTAAAATGTATGTTAACTAGAATTAAAACAAAAACTTAAAAAAAAAAAAAAACCTTGGGTTTCTTAAATTGGTACCCTGATAAAACAAAACAGCAAGATACAAGTTAAACCTCATGGGTAATGATGATTATAATAGTAAAAAAATAAATCAATATTTTACCCAAGCTTATACTTATTGAGTACTTAATATGTATGCCTGTAATGTGCTGAAAATGCAGAGGTGAATAAGATAAAGTACCTGCTAATAATTTCATGGTGGGAAGGATTGACATGGACATAGCTTATGATAATTATATATTTGTACAGCACTTTATAGTTTACAGGTCATTTTCCCTACATTGCTTCTCTCAGCTAACCACCAAGAGGTAGCATCCATGGTGGGAAAGTGTCTTCTCATTGAATCCCCTTAATTTTCACAGAGTGATACCATGTCATGCATACTGGGCAAGGAAAGCTTCAGTTCTGATCTCACCATCATCCATATCATGACATACCAGTTCCTCAACTTTTATTTAACCTAAGAGGTGAGACCCACATCTTATTCATCTTCATATCCTAATTTCCTGCAAGGAGCCCAGAATATAGTAGCTACTCAATTAATGCTTGTTGAAGGAAGGAAAGCAGGGAGGCAGGGTGGGAGGAAGGCTTGGGAGGAAGGAGGAAAAAAAGGAGGGAGGGAGGAAAAAGGAAGGAAGGAAGGAAAGAAATTCAATCAAACTCTAAGAATTTATCAAGCCACTACCATGCACCTAACATGTGCTAAGCACTACGAGAAATGCAAAAGAAACCTAAGAGACAGATGTCCCTGTCCACAGACTTTCAAACTAATATCAGTGAAATAATTTAAAGACAATAAGGAAAACTTACTTTTAGGTAAAAAAAAAAAAAATCTAAAGAAAAATGATTACCCCAGGGTGTGTATTTTCTGACAAATCAAAGAGAAGTTGCAATTTCAAGGAAATACAATTTATTTGCAATTTAATTTCTCGCAAGTTCATGAGAGTGACTTCTCTTGTGATCTGTAACATTGCCAAACTAAACTAAGGTTCAGTTGTCAAAGTTTGCACCAAATAAAAATTCCAATGAAAAATCTCAGTGAACTGAAAATCCCCTTTAAAAAGCAGCTCCAATGTCAGCATTACAATTTCACTTACATATTCAACAGCCGTCTGTCTTCATTACGAATAATAAACTAGCATCTCTTTTAAATATACAGGTACTGAGTTATAGATGCATAAATTAACCACGACTCAAGTAAAGAAGAAAAATCTATTTAAGTCTGCATTAATCTTTTATTGGCTTTTCCACTTGTCATAAACAGTTTGTAACCAGATATATATCATCATACTAAACATCATGTAAAACCTCTCACTCAATAATCCAATTGATATCCAGGTAATATATCCAGTGACAACAGTTCTCAAATGGGCCATTTTATAACCCAGGCAAAGGTTAACCATCCTTAGCTTCCTAAATGTGATCCTGCTGCTTACTAGTGACTTTCAAACAACATCCTGTTTTATGGCTAGTTAATTATTTTTTACTAACATTAATGCATCCCAGAACTGGGACCATCAAGCAATATGCTGAAAGAGATGTCTATTATCTTTTATTGTTGTTGGACTTTTTTTCTCCCACACTTAAAAAAATTTTGTTTATAGCATTCTTGCTGAATACTTAAATTTTATCTATCCTTTACTATTTATTTATCTATGCCCTTTTCCTTAATTTCTAAATGAATTAAGATGAGCCTCTAAAATACATAATCCATGCAATGTAGGCAAATTTACTAAATAAATTAAAATAAACCAAAAGTAGGAGTAAAAAAATGAGAGCCTAGTGTGAACTTAGTGCCCTAAATAAACACCCTCTAGGGACTCCTGAACATTTCTTGAAGTTAATTCACAAATTTGGCTCTGAACTCTCTAACAACCAATATAATCAGGAAAACATCATTCATTCATTCATTTGCTTATATGCCAAATATTTATTTCACATATTAAATGAAGGGCACTTTGTTGGACACTGATTATACAGCATAGGATAAAAAGTGACTCAGTTTTTCCCCTTGGAGAATTTGCCATCCAGCTATGCTGACAAATTTTACCAATTAGACATACAGTAAGCCAATTTGACAATAAATTATATTTTAAAAATTAAGCCAATTTGACAATAAGTTATATTAAAAAACAATTAGACATATAGCAATAAATTATGAAAACTCCATGAAGGAAAAATAGCATTCTAAGAGAGAATATTAGGGAAGATGAAACTTTAGACTGGGGGAAGTGAAATTTAACCTGAGTCCTCCCTCAATTGCCTCCTTGTTTCCATTTTCCCCTATTTTATTTTATTTCATTGAAAGAGGGAGAGAAGCAGAGAAAATCCAAGTAGGCTCAGCGCTGTGAGCACAGAGCCCAATACAGGACTCTATCTCACAAACTGTGAAATCATGACCTGAGCCAAAACCAAGAGATGCTTAACCAACTGAGCCACCCAGGTGCCCCTCCTCTTCTTTCTTAATAACAATTTTTTTTTAATAATAGAACTTCAGTCTTTAGCAAGGCACATTGCTCCCCCAATAAAACATTAATTTTCCACCTTCCCTGTAGCTGGAGGTGACCACATGGCTAAATTCTGGCCAATAACATAAACTGAAATACTGGGTCAGCTTCCAGAAACTGCTTAGAGAAGCAGCCGTGGCTAGGAGAAGCATCCTTTTGCACTCCCCACTTCCTCCCACTGATTGCTGAAGCTCTATTAGCTTTTTGAACTATGAAGTGATCTTGAAGATGATGGGCATATGTTGAGGATGGCAGAGAGCAAACATGGAAACTGAAATGACACTCTGGAGAGGCAAGATGAACTCTAGGTTCCCTATCCCACTCTTCTGCTTAAGAGGCGTACAAGTGTCTCTTATTTAATCCACTGTTCTTTGAGTTTCACTGTGGTCTGTAGCTGAACATAAACCCAATGGATTCCATAGTGAAGAGACAGGCAAAGGGTTGAGAAAGGAGAATTCCAGTCAGCAACCTTGGAAAAGACTGTGGTTTACTTCAGGGCCTGAAAGAAGATCTGTGTAGAAGAAGCCTAAGTGGCACACAATGAGACTGAAGAGACAGGCAAGGACAGGCCATTCAGTCTCTGGGTTAGAATTTATTCTAAGGGCCACAGAGGCAGCTGGATGTGAGATCAGTGGTTTCCAAACCTTCTTGTTGGCCAAGGAATGTTTCCTTCAAATATAATCTAAGGCAGGGGCACCTGAGCCTGGGTGGCTCAGTAGGTTAAGCGTCTGACTTCGGCTCGGGTCATGATCTCACTGTTAGTGAGTTTGAGCCCCACGTGGGACTCTGCTGACAGCTCAGAGCCTGGAGCCTGCTTCGGATTCTGTGACTCCTTGTCTCTCTGCCCCTCCCCCGCTCATGCTTTGTCTCTCTCTCTCTCTCTCTCTCTCTCTCTCTCAAAAAAATAAAATAAAATAAATAAACATTAAAAAAAAATGTAAGGCAAATGCAGAAAACAGATTAAAATGGAGCTGCCCTGGATAGAAGCATGAATCCAGGCCTCAGAGCCCATTTCCTCTTCTCCCTTCACTCTCTCTGTCTTAGTGGCTCCTGAAGTAGCCTAAGAAGACAACTACGGCTCTTGGGAGCACAGTGTGAATGCTCACAGAGTCCTGAAGGTAAACTAGGCACTGGGGAGAAACACAAATCTCCCTAGCATGAGACCAGAGAGAAATGTCTCCTCTGTGTCTTCCCAGAGAGAAGTTTGTAATGGCTTGTTGGCCAAGACACAATTTTAAGGGTGGGGAAGAGGAGAGCGGGGGATCAATGCAAAATAATGCAGCCCAGAGATTTCACCCTCCCTTGGGCTGGCTTAACATAGGATAGCCTCCGCCTGGCACTGGGATGCTTTTTCTGTACCCCCACCCACTCGACCTTCGTCAAGCTCGGTCTCCGCTGTAGTCTGGACAGCTGCCTGAGAGTCCCCTCTGGCTCTGTCAACAGGGGCTTCTTGCGGGGCCAGTACCTCCCCCACAAAGATTTCCATCACGCACTTGTTTGGCCTGCAAATAAATTGGCAACGCAGCTGAATTTAATCTTTTGATTCCCCCTTGAGAACCAATTTCTCTAAGCCATTCCCATGTAGACAAAAAGATTTTGTCTCAGTAAACCTGTTTATTGACCAAAACTGTCGCCTCTGCTCTGACCGCTGACCTTATCTGAATATTCAAATCTATCACAGATCGCAAGTTCAAATGATTTTGGTGCCCTCTGGAAGCCCTGTTTTCATAGTGAGCTGATTACGAATGACAATATTATAAGGGCTTTAATTGAGATTCTACAAACAATTTGCACCCTGGATTTACAAACCTAATATATTCAGAAGTGTGAATGCTGCTGACACTATTTTTTTTTTTTTTTTTGGAAGTGAAAGTTGGCCATGTCTATATAACTGCTGCCACTTCCCCTAGCCAACGTGTTTCCACCTTCACCACTGTCACCACTGTCATAATCCTTAACTGAAACCTGCAAACAGTTCTGCATTGCAGAGGAAACCCCACTCATGTTATGGACGTGAATGAGTCACGATATAGGTTCTAGTACTTGCATTAGTGCTGCCTTAGGCAAGCCACTTATTCCTTCTTTATTTTACCCCTCTTGGCAATCAAGGGAGGATAAAATAATTCTAGATCCAACTTACAAAATTGATGTTTGGATAAAATTAATTAACTGATATTAAAGGTTTAAAAAGTCAAAAGCAGCACTTACACACCTAAGCTGTTTTTTTTTTTTTTTAATTTTTAAAAAATGTTTATTTACTTTGAGGGAGAGAGAGAGACAGAGTGCGAGCAGGGGAGGGGCAGAGAGAGAGGGAGACACGGAATCCGGAGAAGGCTCCACGCTGTGAGCTGTCAGCACAGAGCCCGATGCGGGGCTCAGACTCACCAACCTCGAAATCATGACCTGAGCCGAAGTCGGCTTAATCGAATGAGCCACCCAGGCACCCCACCCCAGGCTCTTTTTATTAAACATACATCTTTTTTCTGGTTCTCATCGAATTATTGATTTTGTATGGTTTGGTTTTGAGCATGGTTGACACACAATGTTCCATTAGTTTCAGTTGTACAACAGAGTGATTTGACAAGTTTATACATTATGCTGTGCTCCCCACAAGTGTAGCTACCATCTGTCACCATAAAACACTATTACAATATCATTAACTATCTTCCTTATGCTGTGACTTTATTCCCATGACGTATTCATTCCGTACCTGGAAGCCTGAATCTCCCACTCCCCTTCACTCATTTTGCCCATCCCTCCAACCTCCTCCCCTCTGGCAAACATCAGTTTATTCTCTGTGTTTACAGGTCTGATTCTGCTTTTTGTTTGTTTGTTTGTTTATTCATTTGTGGGGTGGTGTTTTTTTTGATTCCACGTGTAGTGTAATTATATTACACAGCCATAAAAAAGGGTAATACGCCATTTGCAACAACATGGATGGATCTAGAGGGTATTATGCTGTGTGAAATAAGTCAGACTGAGAAAGAGGAGTAAACATGCGTGTTTTTAAACAATGTAAATACATATTACTAAAATGTTAATAGTATTAAGACCTAACATTTATTGATGATTACACATGCCAGGCCCTGTATCATCCATTGCCTTACATGCACTATCTCATTGAATCTACACAAAAACTTCATGAAATGAATACTGTTATTAATTCCATTTAAGGAAATAAGGAAAACTGAGTTTCTGAGGCCAATATAACTTGCCTAAGGTCACATAGCAGGAAACCAAAACTCATCACCACTATGCTCCATAGAATTTATTGTGTAGACACTTGCATATCTTACTGGATTTTCAGCCTCATCCTTAAAAATACAATGAAAGAAGGAGCGAGGTGAACATCTTATGGCCAACCATCTCTTTCAATGGGTTCAACTCCTCAGTTTGCTGGTTGTAGTTGAAACAGGTGTGGTTTCCCCAATTGCTCGGTGGGGAAGGGCTCACTTATTTGTAAAGAATTTTGTCCTTGGGTAGGAAGCAGCATGTTGGGGAGAACCTATTCATCTTGTCACCCTTTCTCTAATCTTTGGCAACTAACATGACCTGGAAAGCCAGCCAGAACTGAGTAAATTAAAGGGATGTGGTTAAAGGGAACCTCCAATCCCACGCTGGTATTAATACAGCTGACAGTAAGGAGAGGAGTATCTTTTGTACCCACCTACGCTGCAAGGGACCTGTTGTTCCAACCCACAGAAGGAAGTTTTTGCCTCTGTGCTTTGCTCTGATAAAATGAAGTACATCTATTCCAAATCAGCTGGTAAAGTACAAGCCGTCTGAAAGAAATGGCCTGTCCATGCCCTAATATTTCAGAATTTCAAAGTTGAAAATTCAATGCAGGTAATTTATAGCCTAAATTTACTGAATGCCCTTCCAAGACAGCCTATTTAATCAAAGTTAACTGGTGAAAATTATGAAGGCTCTTAATTGAGCTCTCCTATGGTGGGCTTTCAAAACAGCAGTGCAAGCACCACAGAAAATAACAAAATGAATAAACTACACTTTTCTCTAGTTCCATTTTCAAATACGACGTCTGGAATGAAGAGTTTAGATCTCTAGGTGGTGATCTTCATGCATAGTATAGTGTTTGTCCTGAATTTCATTGCTTTGAAAAAAAGATATGAAAAGTCTTGATTTAGTTGGCATTTAATGTGATTTTTATATAACTTCTGTGATATAATCAGTCGCAATGGGAATCAGTGGGAAACTTAAAGAGCAGTAAAACCTTCAGCTATTGTTCTTTCTGTGCTCTGATTGGCTTGCTGGGTATACAAAGCTGAAAAATCCCAGTTCACATACACCTACTCTATTTGTAGACACCCATAATGATTGAGTGCAGTCCAGCACCATCCCCTCTCTCAGCCCGCCAGCCAGTCAGAATGCAGGGAAGACAATAGGTATGTTGGAACAGCAACAAAGAATGTGTTGCTGTAAATCACGTTCCATTTCTGCATAGCTGGGAATAGTAATGCACAAGCCATAGGCAAGTATATTAATGTCTCCTGCTATCCATAAATGAAAAACCATGCACAACAACGCACTCTGGATTGTTATTCCAAGATAGCTTTTTTAGTATTAGATTCTTTGCTTTATTTTTTAAGAAAGCAAAATGCATATTTTACTATTTTTTAAAAGCATTTTTCCCCTTTCGCTTGGGTCCATGAGCATTTCTTTCCAGCAGATAAACACATTGTCTTTCCCGCACACTGATTGACTAGTGATGTGTTTAGAACTCAGAGATATTAAATTTCTGGAGCCCTTAATGATATCAGAAGGAAGGTATCATATCAATGACCAGGGATTTCCCTACACCTAGTCAATTTGAATTCGGAAAATTATTAGAACTGTGTGGAAACATAAAATGAAATACGCTAGCAACACATTACATGTTTTAAATATGCTTAACCATGCATTTAATTTAGATTTAATGAAATAGTTATTATATGCAACCAAAACATCAGTGTTATTAAAAACAAATTTATGGAGGATTAACAGCTGTGTTATATGTCTATACCTACCTTTGCCAGAGTCTTTCATTCTCAATAATGTGTTTTTAATCATTAACTTCTATTTATTAAATGCACAATAATTGTTTGAGTGATTCTACTGAGTGAGATTGATTAGGGTGCTCCTTGGAGTTTGGATAAATACCGATTGATAATTTAAACTGTATGAAATTGGCTCTGGAGTCTATGTTATACCAGCTATTCACATATTTATTCTACTTTTTAAGATTCATAATCAGGTATGAGGCCAATAGAACCAGTGTGAACTCTAAGCTGCATATCTATGGGATGTGTTTGCCATTATTATCGACGATCAGGAAAGATATCAACATTTAGCAAAGGTTAAAATGTTTTCTTCATTGAGTTTTCTTTTTCTTTCTCTCCATATTCTGTAGGAAGAGTAATTTGAAAAGGCTACAGTGGGGGAAAAGGCAATGAAGAACAAATTGCTGTACATGAAGTTTCGTTTTTGAATAGCTGGGGAGATTAATTCACTTGACTGCAACTGGTTCATTACTACCCCCAGCTACCCAAAAATGAAATATCACGTATGGTACCGTCTTTGCCCCATAGGTCATAATACTATAGTGATCACAGCAGGGCTGGGCTCGATTATGGAAAATGAGACCCCAGCCAATGCTCTCAAACACCCCCTGCCTGCCAAGGAGCTATCCGGGTGCTGTAATTGTGTTTACCTATTACCATGCCTTTATTTCATTACTTTGGACTTGCGGGATGCTATAAAAGGAGACAGGATTTTGGAAGGTTCTGGAAACTTTTACCAATGAATGCTGTGTTTAGAGAGACCTTTCTCCTACATTACTGGAGAAAATTATTTATGCTTTCCTTCCTTCACCTAAATTTTATGGCATATTCTCAGAACCCTCACCAATGGAAAAGGCAGAGAAGGCAAATAAGAAAATGAATAGCCTTCCACCCGAAACTGAAAGCACTGTTTTTCCAAACGTCACAGGCCTTTGTTGCTTTCTCTGTCTTGGGATGGGTGGAGAATAAACCTGCGGGCCAGGCATTCTTGCCTCAGTTATTCTGTTCCTTCTGGTTTCTCAGCAGCTTCTTTTTAGCACACTGTGGTCATCCTACCTCCAGCTCATCACTTATAATAATAATTGTGACCATTGATTGAATACTTAATATTTGCCAAGTGCTAACATTATCTCATTTAGTGTCCATTTCTTTTTTTCCCCATTTATTTATTTATTTACTTATTTGTTTTTGAGACAGGCAGCATGAGTGGGGGAGGGGCAGAAAGGAGTTGGGGAGAGAGAATCCCAAGCAGGCTCCACATTGTCAGCATAGAGGCCGATGCAAGGTTTGAACTCACAGAACCATGAGATCATGACCTGAACTGAAACCAAGAGTCAGACGCTTAACCATCTGAGCCACCCAGGCACCCCTAGTGTCCATTTCAAACTGTGAGGTAGGTAGTGATGTGACCTAACACATATTGAGCAATTTTCATTTATCAGGCACTTCTATTCTCTGAATTCATGTATACCTACCACTGTATTTGGTACTATTAACCACCCCATTGTAATTGTTATAATGTTTATTTATTTTTGAGAGAGGGAGGGAGACAGAGCATGAGCAGGGGAGGGGCAGAGAGAGAGAGGGAGACACAGAATCGGAAGCAGGCTCCAGGCTCTAAGCTGTCAGCACAGAGTCCGATGCAGGGCTCGAACCCATTGACTGCAAGATCATGACCTGAGCTGAAGTCAGACTTAACTGACTTCACTGACTGAGCCACCCAGGTGCCCCTAACCTCCCTTTTCTAAAGATGAAGATACTAAAGTCCAGTATGGTTAAGTCAATTTCCAAGATCACAAAGTTAGTATGTAGAAGAGCCTGGCTTTCTGGCTCCTGAGACTACATACTGCCATACCAGCAGTTGTTATTTTTGTTTTAAAATGAGGAACAAAGGCTCAGAGAAGTTGGAAAATTCACCCAGAGTTACACAGTGACTCTGACAGCGTTAAAGCTAGAGTTCAAACCCAACTCTGCCTGACTCCAAATCCAAAGCATTTAACTCACCAAGCATGTGCACTATACTTCTCCCATTTCCTAGTTATGTGGGTAATTATTTATTTGAATTTATTTGGTTGTATATCCATCT
Source organism: Panthera leo (assembly GCF_018350215.1). Lineage (NCBI taxonomy): Eukaryota > Metazoa > Chordata > Mammalia > Carnivora > Felidae > Panthera > Panthera leo. Next base: position 51,308,946 of record NC_056686.1, on the reverse strand, counting down.
CCCCTAGAGGGCTAGAAGTGTATCTGTATCTCCAGCAACCTGAACTGAATAGGTGCCCGGCTCTTAGTAGTTTTTCAGTAAACATTTATGGAACTGGCATAATTAAGATCTTTCATGACCCCCTTTCATTACAGGCAGAGTTAGTTGCTCCATTACATGTGTACGATGTTTGCACTGGCTTGCCTTCATTGCTTTGCTCTCATGGATAGCAGATTCTACACTACACTGTAGTTATCTGTACCTGTAGTGTAGTCTCACCCACTAGATGGGGAGCACCTCTAGGGCAGGAGAAGTATCTTACATATCCAAGTATCCTCATTGACTAGTGCTGGGCCTCGTATATAATAGGCATGTGTGGGAGAGACTGAGAGTTGTTTACCCCAATCTCCTTCCTCTTCTCCTCGGACCGGAACTCCTCTGCTTTTCCCACCTCACTTGCAACCAGGTACAGCCATCTGACTAACTTGTAGCTGGTGGGATGCAAGCAGACGTGACACGTGCTATTTATGGACCAAGGTTTTTAAGAAATGGGTTATGTCCTCCTCCTTACTCTCTTTTCCCTTCTACCAATTGGTGCAGATAACAGTGTGCTAGAGGAACGGGAGACTACAAAATGGAAGCTGGATCCCTGAATTACCACGTGGCAGAGAGTTGCCTGCTGGCCAGAAATACTATGGACTATTGATTATACACGAATGGAAAGTAAATTTATATTCTCTTTCGGCCATATATTTTGGTCTGTTACAGTAGCCAGCATTATCCCAACTAATACAAAGTTTGATCAGTGATGAATGGGCAATACCAATCCTCAGTATGAGCACACAGGTTTTTTTTTAAATTATTTTTCAAAGATTTAATTTTTAAGTAATCTCTACACTCAACGCGGGACTCGAACTTACAACCCTGAGATCAAGAGTTGCATTGTATGCTGGTTTTAGTTGGAAGAGGAGGCAGTCCTCTCTGTATAAGAGTAAAATCGACAGCTTTTTCCACTCTGTTACTTCATGAGAACAACATTATCATTAAACGAGGGTCTAGTGCTACCCACCTAACCTAATGCACCGCATGAATCAACTTCACTTTCCCTTGGAGAAAATTTAGTTTCGAACAGTTGGGTGATTTGTCCAATGTTACCACGATTGACGGGTGGCAGATCCTGGCCCAGGCCTCCTCAGTCCCAAGTTGTATCACTAAGATGGCAAACAGCTGACTAGTAACTGTTTTTCAAAAAGCCTAAAAGTAACTCACTTTGGGCTAATTTTTACATTTCTCTTATGTAAACACAGACTCAACTCAAAGCTCAGTTGACTACCATCCCTGGATTCCCTTTTAAACATATTTTTTGTAATGTTTTATTTTATTTTATTTTCGAGAGAGACAGAGTGTGAGCAGGGGAGAGCAGAGAGAGAGAAAGACACAGAATCAGAAGCAGGCTCCAGACACCGAGCGTGTCAGCACAGAGCCGGATGTGGGGCTCGAACCCACGAACCATGAGATCATGACCTGAGCCGAAGTCAGACGCTCAACCAACTGAGCCACCCAGGCACCCCCCCTTAGATTCCCTTTTTAGAACATTTGGCATAAGGGCAAAGGTACAGATGTTACATAACAGTGGTGCTTTTTCAGACTATATCATCAAAAATTAGAGCATGTTGTTCATATGAGATTCAGGGCATTAATCTTAGTTTTTAAATAGTAATATCTTATTTTTTAAATAATCTTATTTTAAAAATAATTTTATGCAAAATAAGCATGTGCTTATTGTAGAAACTTCAGAAAATGAAAACAAGCAAAAAAGGAAAATGAGAGCCACTCAAATATAGATGAGATATATATTTTTTAAATTTTCTTTAATATTTACTTATTTTTGGCAGAGAGACAGACAGAGCATGATGGGGGAGGGGCAGAGAGAGAGGGAGACACAGAATCCGAACCAGGCTCCAGGCTCTGAGCTGTCAGCACAGAGCCTGACACGGGGCTCAAACTCACGGGATGCGAGATTATGACCTGAGCCCAAGTTGGATGCCCAACCGACTGAGCTACCCAGGTGCCCCTAGATAAGATTTATTTTACCAAAGCATAGAGTCATTACATATTCTTCTACAACATCACTTTTAATGACCACATAGTATTATGTTATATGAATATGTTAGTATTTATTGACTGAGGTTTTACATATATCAGCTATCAATAAAACAGAACCATAGTCTAGGGTCAGGGTGATCAAAACAGTAAACGTGACAGTTTTGTTCTTTTGCTGATCCATTCATTTGACAAATATGTTCTGGGTACTCTCTGTGTGCCAGCATTGTGTCAGGTGCTGGAGAGCCCAAAAGTGAGAGATGAACAGAGCTTTTCCTTGTTAGGGTAGCCATTGTGCAGGTGAAAGTCACCATGGTGTAACAAAATGTTGCTGCCCTACTGTACCTCCCTCATCCCTCTTACAACATGGCCACCATTCCACTGGAATAGACAGGAGCTCAAGAGAAAGAAGGACATTTTTATTTGCTTGTTTTGTTGTTTATTGAAAGCCTTTATTTATATTAAGTAGATGAAGCCCAAGAAACCGTATGAATGAACATGTGATAGGTTGCATTATTTGTTAATTTTTCCTTCACTCACTGCCCTTTTCTCAGCTTCCCTATGGCTAAGGTATACTCCCTACTCCATCCATTGACTTTGACTTTGGCCATGTGACTTGCTATGAATAAATGGAATATGGGTAGAAGTGCCAGTGTTGCCGTTCCAAGTAGAGGTTAGAGAGGATGGCATATTTCTCCCATTTAGAAATGGGTATGCTCAGGGCACCTGGGTGGCTCAGTCAACTGAGAATCCAACTTCGGCTCAGGTCATGATCTCCCAGTTTGTGAGTTCAAGCCCCACATTGGGTTTGCTGCTGTCAGCGCAGAGCCTGCTTCAGATCCTCTTTCCCCCTCTTTCTGCTCCTCCCCTGCTTGTGCTTTCTCAAAAATAAACATTAAAAAAAACACAAAAACACAAAAAAAACATTAAAAAAAGAAGTGGGTATACTGTCTTGTGCTCTCGCCCTATACCATTAGAAGAGTATGTTTTCAACAGATAGCTGTTGCTCCTTCAGTTTGTCTGGGTCCCAAAATGAGAGATACATGGAGCTACCTGAACCTAACCTGTAGCTTAAGGCAGAGCTTCCCCAGAGACCCACAGATCTATAGGCAAGAAATAAATGTTTGCTATAATAAGCCACTGATACTTTGGGATTGTTTCTTATACCACATCATCATAGCAATAGTAGACTAATCCAGAACTACACAAAATAAAGTACTCAGTTGTGAGTACTCATCATCTTTCTGCCTCACCAGTCAGAATCAGTCTCCCCTTTGTGCTTCCTTAGTGTTTTCATGTGCCTCTGTTATAGCTGACACTTACCACAGCCTGCCTCTATACACATATTGTTGTATATGTGTCTGGAATATAAGGTATTTGCTGTTTTGTTTTGTTTTGTTTTGTTTTGTTTTGTGTTTTGAGGGGAGGGTACTCTTCACAGTGTCTCTAGACTATCTAGTGCTCAGCATGTAGTAGATATGCAAAGATACTTAGTTGAATGAATGAATTAGAAGGTCTTCTAATTAGGTGAGCTGGTGGAATGGAACTGATCAATGGCATGCCACCCTACCCCTCGAGATGCAATATGGTATATAAATTCAAGCACAAAAATTGCATCCTACTTTTAGTGGAAATAGGGAAGAATAAGCAGACATTTAAACCAGGGCAAGTTATACAGGAGACAGTACCTTATCCTAGAAAGAGACTGCGCCAATAGTCAAGAGACCCGAATTCAGGTTCTGATTTGGATACGAGCCAGCTGTGTTACCTTGGGAAGCTACGTAACCTCTCTGGGCTTCATTTTTCCACCTGAAATGTGGAAAGGGTAATTTTACTTACAACATTGTTATAAAGATCCAGAAATATGTACACATATGACAGAAAAATATCAAGCCCTACTAGTCCATATTAAGCCTAGCAAATCAGCTTGCTATCTTTTTTATGGGAAGGCAGCTCCCATTCCATACACCTCCAGGAAGCCAAATGATGGATCATTAAATGACCACTTAAGCTCACATTGAACCACTGTAGGAGTTGCTTGCTTAAAGTGATTACTGTTTGGCAGTGACTTTTGACAGGTGCTTGTTTTTCATCTGGAAAACGAAAACTGAATATTTTAAATGTTTTATTGCCAGGGACTATGTTAAAATTGAGATTTATTTTTACTTATTGTATCTTCCAGGCAAAGCTGATTCCTCCTCTCAATTCCCTCAGGATTTAGTTTATACCTTCTTACAACTGAATTGTTTGTATCCCAAACCAGTTTGTGAGATCTTGAGGCCCAGGCCCATGTGGGAGGTTTTCAAGCTATGCTAGAGTACGAAAGTGTACAGTAAGTAAAATTTTAAAAGGACTTTTAAACAAAGCAATTAGCATTTTATGTGTTAGAACTCAAGGGAAAGCTTAAATTTTCCACAAAAGTTGTGTATGTTCAATAATACCTTGTTTATCAATGATGTCGATTAATTGAGAAACTATTGTGCCTTTTATATATTCTATGCAAAAAGTACATATGTAACTATGATATTCTAAAATGTATTTTATCTTCCTTATTCTCTTTTATAGAGAAATCATACATGATGTTTCATTTCCCGTCCTGCTCTAGATCTTGAAGATGGATTTGAGTCACAAAGCACAAAGGAAAGAACACAGATTTTGGATTCTGATATTTCATGGTCAAATCCTCACTCTTGCCTTTTATACATCTTGTGATGCTAGGCATGATTCTTGACATTTTTTTTTTTTAAGTTCAGTTTCCTTATCGGCAAAATGAGGATTACATTACTTCTCTTGCAGGGTTGCAAAGTTTAGAAATAATCTATGAAGATACCCAGCACCATTCCTTACACATAGTAGGTGTTCAACAAAACACAGTTACCATTGCTTAGTCATTATTATTGTGCTTTGACGTAGGACAGTGGTGACACTCAGAGCTTTTGCCCCTAAATGAAAAGGCTCCGTGTTACTGTACTTTTAGTTCTTCTAGTTTTATAGTTTTTCCATCTTCTCCCTCACTGGTAGGCCACCAGTTGTCAATTCTAATGGCCATCAGTAAGAAATGACAGCTGCCTCTTCTTGCTGTCAGACTGCTACCAACTAAGTTTCTGCCTCAAATCTGCTTGGAATTATATGTCAAATGGAATAAATAATACTGAGCAGAGACTAAAGATGCCTTCCATGGGGCCAAGTGAATGACATTTAGTGCATGCGCTTTGTTACGTCTACTTTGGGGACTCAGTCTTCTTTTCTCTGTATTACACTTTGTATCAGGGTTTCTTTTTCTTTTTCTTTTTTTTTTTTAACGTTTTATTTATTTTTGAGACAGAGAGAGACAGAGCATGAACGAGGGAGGGGCAGAGAGAGAGGGAGACACAGAATCGGAAGCAGGCTCCAGGCTCTGAGCCATCAGCCCAGAGCCCGACGCGGGGCTCGAACTCACGGACCACGAGATCGTGACCTGAGCCGAAGTCGGACACCCAACCGACTGAGCCACCCAGGCGCCCCTGTATCAGGGTTTCTGAGGGCTAAGACGGCTAGTTGAATAATATACTGACAATAAGGGTCTGCTGTATTTCTTTCCTGGAAAAGAAAGCAGTCTGAGAGACACATCTCTAGATAATATAGCATATATACCTTTAATATGGCATCGGTACCTTTAAAAATGTTACTGTTGTTGTTACTATTATTATTACTGTCTTGAAGTCATTTTGCTCTGTGGTGTATGCAATGGGAAGAGCACTCGATTGTGAGTCTGTTTTAGGTTCTGGCCTCCAATCCGTGAAATGACTTCTAGAAAATGACTCACCCTCTCTGGGCCTTAGTTCCTTAATCTAAAAAAAAAAGTGAAAAGATTCAACGGGATGATGTGTGAGCTCCTACATTCTATGAATCTACATCAAGGTACCCAGACGATTGCTTGGCAATAACTACAGTACATCTGGAAATAGACTTCACTTTACAGCTTTGGCCTTCGTGGTTTCCTCTAACTCAAGTACGTCAGTTGATAGCCAAATTCTTAACACCATTTTCTGGTCTCTTTACTATTTCTTTTTATAATGATTTTGTCCTTAATTTGGACTTATTTCAAGGAGAAAGATGTTAACTACTTAAAAGTGATGGGACGTTTTAATCTGGGCTGGAAAGCCTGTTCCTTGAGAATGGCTTAATTAACATTTCCAGGTTCATAACATTTTCATTTATTCATCTTTTTGTTTTTAAATGGTTTTTTAAGTTTTCCAGAGACGGCGATCTCACGTTCCTAATGGATTATAAGAAAGAGAGTGGGTCTGTTGGGATCTGCATTCTTATTAGCTTTAAGATTCACATTAAGAAAAAAAGGGAGCTTAAGCAGAATAGGTCCACCGTGCTAATAAAAAAAGAAACAGAACTTTTTAGTTGAACACAAAATAATGTAGTAAGATTGCCGAGCAAAAAGCAGATTGAAGAAAGGGCCTCCCTGTGACCTTGGAACAGGGCAAATATTTTTCTTCCCTGAACTCATTCTCCACCAGAGGAAACCATGTCTTACGTGTCAGTAATGAGCATGCCAGGGCAAACTTATCACAGTGCCACGGTGACACAGAGACTGATTCTGTGAAGGGAGCAGTGAGCTCCTGGGTCAGGACGACAAAACCTAAAATGCACAGCTGGGTGGCCCTAGATGAATTGAGGGATGGTTGGCCTCCAGAAATTGGGGCAAGAAGGAAGTGCGTCTGGCACTGTGTTCTGCACATAGTGGAGAGGCCCAAATACAAATTAAATTCAGTTCGTTGAAAAAACACTGGTCCAAGCCTGGCCTCCACTCCTGAGCTATTGCTAACCAGTGGTATGTTCTTAGACAATGTATTTCATATTTTTGGCTCTGTTACCACATCTGAAAAATGAGACTATTAATACTAACTCAGCATACCCTGTGAGATGGTTGTAATGACCGATGCACGAGATGAACAAGGTCTGAATTTTAATGTGATCAGCCGGCAATAGTGCTTTGTTTCCTGCCTCATTGAAAGCTGTGACTGGGGCACCTGCCGAGCCTCAACAAGCATGTTTATTAATAACGAAACACTATACATTGCTTTGTCCCTTTTGGGCAAATAGCTCGAACCTGGCTTTGCCCTGGCCTTCAGCAATTCTGTAAGGAATTGGAAGGGATGAGACTAGGATGTCATGTATCCTGTGGGCCTCAGAGTTGGTGTCCATGAAGGCCTTTCCCTGAATCCCCCTCTCTGTGAGTGACAGAACAGGGAGGCTCCCCAGGATTGCTACTATGGTATGGTTGCTTCTTAGGCTCTTGGTGGAAGAAATCATTGTGTGTCGGTGTCAGTTCTTAAAGGAAATGTATTGTATGTTTTTACTCTCCAAAAACTTAGCCAATTTTATTTTGTAAGAAGAATGTGTTCAGAGAATGGGGTGACATATCCAAAGTCACAAGCCAAATGTGCAACAACTCCAATTGGGTCCAGGCACTAGATTATTAAAATGCCTTATTGTCTATTAGCTTAAATGCCTACTAGATTTCCTTGGAAGGGGAATTCAAGGGTTAAGCCATCCCAACATGCCTCACTCCCAATTTATAAAATGGAAAATCTTCCATAAATCAAAAGTTACAAACAGACTTTGTAATGTCATAACTCTTGTGACGGCTCTCACCTTGATTGATTCCTATACATACATTCCAGCTGATTACCATAATGTGCTCTTGTGGGACAATTGGCACTGGATGGGGAGAAAGAAGCAGGCAGGAAAGTAAATAACAAATGGACCTGGCTCCTCCTCATCGAGAGTGATTTCACTCCAATGTTCCATCATATCAACTGGGAAAGAGAGTCGTAGGGTTTAGGCAATCAATTACAGATATGTGTAGAGGCAGACACAATCATTTCACTGATTGTCACTGGTCTCGAGCAGTGACACCAAAAAGTGATCCGTCACTCGATTTTCTCTGACACCATGAGAAAGATGGCAGACACTTGTAGACTAACAGGCCCCTGGATTGGTTGGTTTATAAGATTGAAAAATCGCTGTGTTTCAAACTTATCCAAACCTTTAAATACCTCTGTTGCTAAGATTTCTCATCTTTCTGGCAAACATTTAGAAAGATTACCAATAGGCTAATGACATCATGCCAGAGTGGAACGGACTGTGTCTCTTGTCACTGCAACTGATGTCATTTTGTATGTTGCAGGGCGTTGGAAGGCAGGAAACGCATACTTTCCTCCATCATGAGGAACATGGAAGCCACCTCATTGAATGTGCCTCATGAGACAATTGTTAGAAGGACAATTTGGTGCAGATGAGCCCCTGCTTCTATTCCCACCCACATCTTCAGTCTGTCAGGTGTGCTGCCACTGGGTGCCTGGACCTAGTCCCCTCCCATTCAGTATGATTTTCTCTACTGGCTGAGATTCTACTTTGTCTACAGTGCAGTGATGGGCAATCTTTTCTCCATAAGAGTTAGTTCCTGAAAAATTAAAATGTATACAGCCTACATCTTTCTTTTTTTACCACTTAATATGAAAATAGCTTCATTAAGATCCATGAGTTAAAAAGAAAAAATGTATATTCTTACACATGGATGACCTATTTAATTAAATGACAGAATTCCTTGAGAAAATTGGCACTGCTTTAGAACACTTAAAATATTAATATGTGAGTATATTTGAGAAGTAACAACCTAGAGTCAGATTTTTAATTTTTTTTTTCTTTTTTTTTTTTTTTGCCCTGAAATTAGATTATAGACCACTTCTTGAAACCAGGTGGTCCTCATGGAGAGCCTCTAGGGTGACAGATGATATACAGGACTTCTTCTTGAGGGGAAGTTCTGTCCCATCTCCCAGCTGCAGCCTGAACAAACCGTACTGAGAGGTGCTTGGCTGCATGAAGATAAACATCCCTTGAGGCAATCTGGTATATAAAATTCCAAACTGCACGGTCGCCCAGAAAGGGATGAAGAAGGCCTACGGATTCCATCAGCATCGTCACTGAAACTGACTCGGTCCATTTCTGCCATTTCTCCTGGCACTCAGAGTCTTTACCAGCCACCCAGGCACTATTCCTTCCCTCAGCATATTTTCTCTTGGCACTAGAGGATCTAAAATGAACCCAGCACACTCTCAGACTTCTCCGTGTAAATCATCAAGAAATATGACGACCTTCTACAGAAATGATGTTCTGCATTTCAAAGTTCATCCACTTCTAAACTAAATCAGTGGCAGCAGTCTGGTGCTTTGCTGGGTTCTTCAAACCACTTGACCCCAAGCCCCCTTAAATCCTTTCACTCACACTGGCAACCCCCTTGTAAACTGCCCTCTGCAGTTAGAGAAGGTCCCCACACTTACTGACTGTGCACAGTGGTCCACTTTCTACTTTTAAAAAGGCCAGAGAGCAGACACCTGGTAATGATTAAAAATAATTACTGATGTTCCTACATCACCCTATACTTCTCAAAGAGCTTTTGTGTCTGTCACTTCACGTTACCCATGGGGGAAATGGCCTCTAGAAGTAGCTGGCGTCCTAAGGAAAGAGGAACAGAGAGTCTAAAGAATTTGCTCAAGGTCACATAGTGTGTTAGCAACAATCCAAACTAGATTTTTGGACTTCCATTGTGCTTTCTCTGCCCCCTCGCAACAAGAGGCATAACAAAAGTAATATTAGTAATGACAATAACTGTCATGATCTCGGAGCACTTACTGAGTGCCAAGTCACAGCCTGAGCCCCTCATCCAGATCACCTTATGTGACACTCTCCACCGTCTTGGAGTCCCTCCTGCTTTCCTGAAAGGATCCATAGAATCTCTCCATATACTGTGCAACCTCAGCCTGGAGACCTCAGGGAAGTTTCTGACACGGCCAGTAGGTTGACGTCAGAGTAGAAAACTTAGTCAAAATCTGGGCATCACCGAAGAATTCAGAGTAGCTGTAGAAAGTCCTAGAAGAAAATCTTTAACCAAGTACAGAGCTCTCATAAAATGCTATGGGCCTGGAAAATGATTTCATAAGTTATTTTGATGGCAAAAATGTATGAAACAGAATTGACTAATTCATAAATAACTTCAGAATCTCATCTATTATTTCTCACATCATAACTTACAATGGAATAATTGTTTCTAATTCTGCTGAATATTTTCTCATGCTTTTTGGTTCCCTTGGTAAATCTTATTAGTTGGGTAACTCCTAAGACATTTGTAGCTTGCCTCTATTATGATGAGAACAAGTAAATATTAATAGCAATTTGTTTTTAGTACAACGCAGCATTAATTTCACCACTGGGCCCTCTTTTTTCTTTTTCTTTTTAATTTCTCATCTCAGGGAAAATTGGCTGAGATTTCTCAAAGAAGGGCTCACAAAAAAAAAAAAAAAAAAAAAGACGACAGAAAGAAAACCCAGTGTCCTGTGATCTTATACAAATCTCAACTTACATTTTATTTACTATGTACATTACTGCAAACCAATATGAACCATAACTCCATTTAGATAATAATAATCAAATTATCCAACCTGGGATAGCATGTTTTATAGATTTTGGTCTAAATTTAATATAAAAATGCAGTAGTCCTTGTTTGGAAGAGTTTATTAAGGGTTAGCAAAGAAAAAGCTTTTTCAATAGTCTATAACTCTCTAATGGCCTTTTTCAAATAAAATGGGAAAGAATTTGAAAAGAAACCTATATCAGTGAGCTGCAATTGTAACATTACAGTACAGGTCTATAAATCTTGACATGCTCAGAAGATTGCCTAAACCAGCAATACAATCTGTCCAAACCTCATTGTCTCCACGACCAGCCAGCCTCATTTTAAGAAATGTATGTGGTCTTCAACCTAATTTTATCACCTTCATTTGTAAACTAGTCAATCAATCAAAGCATCCTGGGAGTCTAAATAGAAAAAGGAGTGCATTTTCATGCATTCTGGGCGACACAGTCAAAAATTAATCTCCACTTGATCAGACATTTCTTGCCCTCATCTCAATAGACTATCATTAGGGTCAGCAATGTATATTAAAAATAGAGTTACCGCAAACAGTTCGCCAGCTGGAGTTTGCAGGCTGCCTGCCCCTTCCTCAGAAAGCTTCCTCCTCTGTGTGAGCCTGAATATGTTCACTAGATTCATCTGCAAGAGAGCAGGCTGGAAATAAAGTTAAAAAGGAAAATGCCTGCAGCCCTCAGGAAGCACGTATAGCTCCCCAAGTGCCTGGACCATTGAAACACTCTAAGTGAGACTGTTACAGAGAAAATATTTCCTAAATATATATTTATAAGAATCTGGCCCACGTAGAACGATGTTCCTTATACCCTGGGGGTGAGGGTGGGAGCTTTCCCCGGGGCACGACTGATAAATATGGGGAAGAAAGGCAAGAAAGTAGCCAAAACTCAAGAAAAAAATCTGTTTAGGGCTGCTTTGTCCCTCCTCTCCTGCCTCTCCAGCTTTCATGACTTCTGCTTTTCAAGCAAATGCCTCTGTTTTGGGTGAGGCCACAGTGGCATTTCATTCCTGGCAGTAACTCTACCACGTGCCTCCTTGCATCTCTGGGTGCTTAAGAAAGAGAACCTATATCTCTCCCCTAATTCATATGTATTAATGGGAAGAAGTTAGTTTATTTTGAGGCCACTAACCTGACCCATCTTGGACGTCTGTCTTTCTCTCACACCCACATTCAGTGCATCGGGAAATCCATCTGGCTTTACCTTCAAAATAAAACCAGAACCTGACCATTGCCTCTCACCATCTCCATTGCCACCGTGATGTTTTGAGCCACCATCAGCTCTTTCCTGTCTTGTAATAAATAGTACCTACCAGGTCTTCCTGAACCTACCCTTCCTAGTCTCAACCTAGAAGCTGAGAGTAATCCTTTTAAGATGTAAATCAAGTTATTCTACTGTTCCCACCCCTCAGTTCCACCCATTTCGTTGAGAATAATAGCCCACGTCCTTAATGTGGCTATGTCCTTTAGGCTATGAAAACAGTACTTCTTACTAGTATCTCAGCTCTAGATTTCCCCCATTACCACCTCTTATGTGAACCTGACAATATCCTGTTCCTATGCCATTGATAGCATAGCCGAGCTTGTTAAAAATCATATCATTTATTGAGCACTTTCTGTGTACCAGGTATTGGGTTAAGTATTTTAATTTCTTTATCTCATGCTATCAACCTTTTTATGAATGGGACACATTTGGGACTTATGAAAAGCAGGACTTTTTACACAGGTGGGTGTGTCAGGTATAAGTTTCTACTTGCATCAGCTAAAAAGGAATTGGTGGGATGTATTGGTACAGAGAAAAATGAGTATTATGTCCAAATCTTAGCTTCACCAACTTGTGTCAGGAATGACCATGGACAAGTCCTTTCACTTTAACCTTAATATATTAGGCATAGAAATCCTACCAAATGCCTGGCACGGTTCTTGGCATTCAATAAATTCCTTCTTTTCCTTTTTCCTTTCCTTTTTCCCTTGGCATTGAATAAATCCCTTTTGCCAGACCTAAGCCAATTTGAAAAATGAGCTTGAGTCTGTGTTTAGCAAGATTCATTCAAACCTGTCCACAAAGAGACCTTACTCAGGACAACCAAGGATCAGTTAATTTTAAAGGAGTTAGAGATATCTGCCCTTTAAAAGGTAGAAAGTGATACTTCCCAACAAGGAAATAATAGATCCCTCATCAGTGGAGACAGATGGCCTTCCCAAGATCCCTTAAATTCATGCCAGGTGGGCCACCACCAGCACCTTCTTTGGGTTCCACACAGTGATGGTGGCCTATCTGCACACTCCTCTTATGTAACTGGCCATTCCTCCCCCAAGAACTCACCCAATGACAGTACACTACAGTCCTGTGCTGACCATATCATTAGAACTCAAAATTTCCTATTTATCTCTAGCTCCATGGCTATCAATTTCATAAACATCAAGAAAGCATTGATGGAAGTCTAGAGATCATCTCCAAAACCCTATTCATTGACTCACAGTTTCATTTACCCAGCAAACATTGGTTGAAACATTCACTGTGTGCCAAGAGCTGTCTAGGTTCCAGGGATACAGGATGAATAAGATCAAGTCCTAGCTTTCAGAAAGGTGTCCATCTAAAGCCAGTTTCCCTATGTGTGGCAGGTGAATATCTGGTGGTAGCGAGATAATTTTAGGTAGCATAGCAGTAGTTTTTTTATTTGAATATTAAGTATTTATTTTAAAGCATATTAAGAAAAATACACTACTAGCTCCTTCATACTCACTGCTTAGGGCTAACAGACAAAAAAAATGGGTTGAATCAAAGAAAGAAATTAAAAAGATAACATATAGATGATGCATGAATATGGCAGAAATTGTGTGAGAAAGTCTGAGAAAAACCAGTGTAAAGTAAGAGAGACATGAACATCCAGAATTCAGAGTGGTATAGGCTGAGCCATGGACTGTACACAGGGTGAACAAGCCCAGTGGTGGGGAGGGCTTGGGAAGCAAAGGGGTAGTCAGTGTTGTTTGAGGGGGCAGATAGACATTGGGGGCGGGACCCTGGTAGATCAGCTTCTCTAAGAACTACAATTTGAAAGAAGAGTATAATTTTTCCAAGTAGAAATGAGAGACAGAGAACTCCAGCTAAATGAGTGACCAGGCTGATAGTCCAAGACAGTTAGTTGTTTGCCCAGGGTCAAATAGCCAGTAAAGGGATTTGAATTTAGGACTACCACATTCTCAAATAGTATGGAGTAGTGGTTAGATGTGTCGGTTTTGGAGTTGGAAGGAAGGGGTAGGGGTTCCGAATCTCAGCTCCACAGTTTTTACCTGTAAAATTTTAACAAGTCATTTCATTTCCTTGGGTCTGAAATGGAATAATCATAGTACCTCCCTCCTAGGGTTTTTGTTGTGAGCATTACCTGCAATAATGCATCTAAAGGGTATTAGCATTGTGCAGCAATAGCAAGTGTCCAATAAATGTCAAGAATCATTCTTATTAGTACTAGGTACTTAATTATCCACTGCATCTTTTCCCACCTCTAGAGTGAATTATTTTGTCTGACTTTGGTGAATTGCAATGACTGGCACATTCATTTGTTAAATGAGTAAGTGAATGAATGAATACATAACTGTTTATATACTAAATTAGCTGGACAGTGCAAATAGTCCCATTCCTTTGTAATATTGGACAATATAATCTAAAATAGAAAGTAGATACAATTTAAACTGTATATATTGTGATACTCTGTGTAAAAGATTTCAAAAGTTGTCCATTTTTCTAAGAACCTAAAAACCTTCTATGCCAAAGCTAACAGTAAAAAGATCAGTCGTTACCAGGGCTTCAAGGGTTGGGGCGGGGCGGGGGGTGGGGGGGGACGGTGGTGGGAAAGGGTGAATAAGCAGAGCACAGGGCATTTTTGGAGCAATGAAACTCTTCTGTGTGGTACTGTAATGGTAGATACAGGACATTATGCATTTGCCAAAACCCATAGGACTGTACAACACAAAGAGTAAACCCTAGTGAAAACTACAGTTAATAATAATGTTAATAATGGGGCACCTGGGTGGCTCAATCGGTTAAGCGTATGACTTAGGTCAGGTCATGATCTTGTGGTTCGGGAATTTGAGCCCCACATCAGGCTCCATGCTGACACCTCAGAGCCTGCAGCCTGCTTCAGATTCTGTGTTTCCCTCTCTCTCTGCCCTTCCCCCACTCACACTCTGTCTCTCTGTCCTTCAAAAATAAATAAACATTAAAAAAATTAAAAAAAAATTATGTTAATAATAATATATCAATATTGGTTCATCCATTGTAACAAATGTACCACATTAATGGAAGATGCTAATATTAACAGAAAATTGGGGGGATGGTATATACAAACTCCGTATTTTCTGTAAACCTAAAACTGTTCTAAAAAATAAATTGTATTTTTAAAAACTGGAGACAAAACAAGTTAACAAAAGCCCTCTAGGGACCAGGAGAGACCCAAAAGGAAGATAACACTTTGACGCCACTGAGGCCCAGAGACAGAATCCAGGCACAGGATGGACCCAGAAATGAGAGAAGAGGGTTTGTCCCCACCGTGGTCTCTGATAGAAACTTACTCATGAAATAAGAGAGGCAACAAAAAGATGTGTGCACACACCTGAGAGCCAAGAATACTGTGCCTAATCTTTGGAGAATTTGTTCAGGGACAAAGCCACCCTTGCATGAAGACGACATCTGTCATTACGCCAAGCTCAGTAAGACCTTGTGATGGAGACTTTCATACAAGTGTGGGCAAGCAAGGATGCCTTGGAATGAGGGGTTTCAAACCTTCGGGGGCAGAATCAGAGCAAGGCCCATCTCCCTGTTCTGGGAGACTCCCCTCTTTTGGAATGGAAGCTCCTTGAAGGTAAGGAGTAGATTGCCTTTCTGCTAGATATGTTGGAAGCCCCCAGTTGGATTGGATTATCACACATAATCACATTGCCAAGATAAGCCTTCCTGCCCCTTCTGCTCTTTCATTTTAGTCTTCCCTTTCTTTTTCTTGCTAGGGGTGTCACCTCTTTCACTGCATTGGCACCCTCTCTTTCCTTCTCTATGCCTACCCATTCATTGGCACATTCATTCTTTTTTTCCCAACTTTTTTCTTTTTAGTTAAAATATACTATATACTATACACTACATGTAAATATAGTGAAATGGATATATCTTAATTGCACAGTTTGGTCAATTGACAAACACATATACTTATGTAACCTATACCTCTGTTAAGATATAAAACATTTCTAGCACCTCAGAAAGTTTCCTTGTGCCCTGTCTCAATTAATCCCCCTTCTACTGTAGAAACAACCGTGATTCTGACTTCTCTCAACATATTTTAGTTTTGTCTTCTCAACTTTGTATGATCACCAGCAAAATTCCTTATTCCTCCTTTAAAATCCAGCCAGATACTACCACCAAAATTTATTACTTCTGTCTCTGGGTTCCCTCAGCAATTTGAATATTTTTCTTTTGTGTCTCTCTCCCCCTTTAGACAATGCACTTATGAGGAATCATATCATCATATCTTATTCATCTTTTATAATTAGTGCCTATAATACAGTAGATATTCAATAAATGTTCTTTGAATGAGTGAGTGATGAATAATATCTGCCAGAAGAACATCTTTCTTTGTCTTCATCTTGATGAAACCCCTAATTCCTACACTGTTTCTTTTCCATTTTGTATTTGCATTTTTTTATTGTTATAAACCAAATAAAAACTCACAGAGAAGGATATAAAGTGAATAGTAGAAGTCTCTCTCCTTGGATCAACCACTATCAGTTGTTTATGTATCTTTCCAGAGATGTCTGTGTGTTTCTTTTTTTTTTTAATGTTTATTTATTTATTTTTGAGAGGGGGATCGAGAGAGCAGGGGATGGGCAGAGAGAGAGGGAGACAGAGAATTCCAAGCGGGCTCCATGCTGTCAGCGCAGAGCCAGTCATGGGGCTTGAACTCACGACCTCAGGATCATGACCTGAGCTAAAATCAGGAGTAGGATGCTTAATCAACTGAGCCACCCAGGCACCCCTGTGCATTTCTTTTTTCACACAAGTGTTTTTACCCCGTATATACCTTTTTGAAACTTGCTTTTTTCACATACAAATATGTAATGACGATAATAATATTTATGATTAGCACTTATTATCTGTAATGTTCCAGCAGTGTAAACATTTTTATATATGTCCTTATTTATTCTTCATAATGTCTTTTGAGGTAGGTGCCCTTATTACAGATTTTTATGTTTAATTATTATTTATTATTATATTTTATTATTTACTCTAAAAGTTTATTATTTTACAGATGAGGAAACTGAGGCACAGATTAAGTAACTTGCTCAATGTCACACATCCTGGAAATCCCTTCATTTTTCTACATATATATTTACCTTATTCTTTTTAATAACTACATAGTATTCCATTGCATGGCTATACCGTGATTATTTAACCATCCCCTCTAATGTCATTTAAGTATTTCCAGTTTTTAGCATTTATAAAGTAGGCTGCAATAAATCCCTTTATACATACGTTGTTACTTTCTTGTAGGAATATACCCATCCTGGTATGGAACTAGGTCACAGTGTGTGCATTTTACATCTTGATGCTTATTGCTAAATTCTCAGCTAAAGAGATTACTCTGATTCATACACTGTACATGGGAATGCCTATTTCCCCATATTTTGTCTAATTCAAGTATCATTAAACTTTAAAAGTCACAGGGTGCCTGGGTGGCTTAGTTGGTTGAGCATCTGACTCTTGATCTCAGCTCAGGTCTTGATCTCAGGGTCATTAGTTCAAGCCTTGCATTGGGCTTCATGCTGACCGCGAAGCCTACTTAAAACAAATAAACAAATGTTAAAAGTTGTACTTCTCTGATAAGTATGGTATATTCTTGTTGTTTTGATCTTCGTTTTATAAACTTAGAGTGAAGGTGAGTATCTTTTCCGTATGTTTGTCAACCATTCAGATTTGTTCTATGCTATTCATGCTTTCATTTCTCTTCTTTTTTCTATTGACTATTAACCTTATTGATTTGTAAAGGCTCTTTGTATATTGAACCATTAGCCCTTTGTTATTTATGAGGCAAATATTTCCACCCATTTTATCGTTGTTTATTGTATTTTTATGATACAAAACTCTTAATTTATCAGTATTTTCTTTTAAGGCTTTTGAACTTGGCTCCATTTTAAAATTCCACTGTAAAATTCTGGCCCCCTTTCATTGTCCTTTCCTTGTTAACCAGAGAATTTCTGACACTGACACCATCTACCTTTCACAGAGAGTCTATGTTGTAACTAAAATCAGCAACCAAAGGAAATTAATCATTTGGAAACAAGGCCATAGGGCTTCATGAGACGCTTCATAAGGTGATAAATGTTGGCTGGATTTGATGCCAGTTCAGTGGGTATTTGGTATTCACAGATAAATCCCGTTCCTTAGGAGATGGTGTCAGGGTGGAAATTTTTGTAGCATGGGACAAGTTAAAGAACTGCATAAGTAACACTGCTTTTGATTTCCAACTTCTGAGTTGCAACATGTGATGGTTTAAGGAGGTGCAGCCATGTTAATACACTGGCAGGGTGTGATTGATATTGTCACTGTCAACCCCAGGCAGCAAGCAAGATGAATAAAAACATTTCATCAGGGCACTGAGCGACAATCAGAATCCTCAGGCCTTCCAAAAGTTTTTCACGGAGCCAACTCCAGAAATTTTGATGGAGAAGACCAAGCCTCACACTTAATGGAAGGGACAGGGTGCACATGGGAGTTTAAATATTGATAAAAAAACTCTGTGTTTCAATTCCCATTAAAATCATCCCTGCACAGTTTTACATAGCACTTTGTTTCACCTAAAGGACGAAGATGAAGGTTGTAGAGAACTTTCCAGTGACTTATAACTGTGATTCAAAACTGCCTCCTCTGGGATCTATTTTCTTACCTGTTTAAGGTTGGTCTTTACTTCTATTCAATTGTTCAGAATTTTTAAAACTTTTCTCTAGACCATCCCTCTATTTTCTAGATGGGATGCTGCCCAATTCATGAGCTGTTTAATAAACCAATTAAATCTTCAAATTTATTCAGTTGAATTTTGTTCTTTAACAGAAGAGTTCCTGTTGTTTCTCACCCTCCATCAATTGGTATTGTCATTTTTTTGGTGTTTAGCCATTCCAACAGGTGTGCAATGCTATCTCATTATTGTTTTAATTTGCAATTCCCTAATGATATATGATGTTGAGGATATTTTTCTGCAAGTATTTACTCTCTGTATATCTTCTTTGGCAAGGTGTCTATTAGATCTTCACCCATTTTTAACAGGGTTGTTTTCTTACTATTGAGTTCTTCGTATATTTTTAATACAAATCCTTTATCAGATACATATTTTGCAAATATTTTCTCCCAGTTTGTGCATTGTCTTCTGGTTCTCTGAGCAAGGTCTTTCACAGAGTAAAAGTTTTAAATTTATAAAGTACACGTTTTCAATTTTTTTGTTTTGTGGATAGGCGTTTGGGGTTTTGTGTTAAAAGTCACCACACCAAACCCAAGGTCACGTAGGTTTTCTTCTATGCTTCTTTTACAGATTTTATAGGTTTGCATTTTAAATTTGCCTATGGACTATCTTGAGTGAATTTTGGTGTAAATTGTAGTTTGTGACTGATTCATCTCACCCCATATGGTTTTCAGTTAATTGTTCATTGGATATTTTTGGATAAGACACCAGATATTTGGCTTCGTTTCAGTTTGAATTTCAAAACAGACGGTTTCTGTAGGACTGCTGGAACGGGTGCCTCCTCCACCGAACCTTGAGCTTGGCAGGCCCTGCACCGCCCTATTGGCCGCAAGGGGGCAGCCGAGCACCCCCCGCCACCTCACTGAGGACGCGCATGCGTGTTATGGCCTGGGCCTGTCTCCACGTGCACGCTTGACGCAAGCCCGGTTCCCTAAGCACCTACAGGGAGGTGCGGACTCAGCTTCAGGATAAGGTGGGGTCCGCGCTCCGCCGCCAAGGGCTCAGTTTCCTCAGCTCCCACTGCGGGGAGAAGGTAAGGAACAGTGAGAAGAGCTTCCTGGGTGCGGCGGACTGCCGAAGGGGACAGTCTTCAGAGGACCCAGTAGAGGAAGGGCTTGCTGTGGAAAACGGTGCGGTTTTTAGTTAGTCTTTGTGAGTGGTGTGCGACGGTGTCTAGTGGTGTTCTCGTGCGTGTAGCTCTCCGTTTGTCCCAGCACCATTTTCGCGTGGGTTCATTTCTGGGCTCTCCATTTTGCTCCGTTGATCCCTGTGTCGGTGTTTATGCTCCCACGCCGCTGTTTAGGTTGCCATAGCTTCCTAAGTAGTTTGAGGTCAGGAAGCCTGACGCCTCCAGCTTTGTTCTTTCTTGTCGTTGCTTTGGCTATTCGGAGTCCTTTGTGGTTCCACACACGTTTTAGGCTTGTTTGTGCTGTTTCTGTGAAAAATGCCATTGGAATTTTGACCGGGATTGTATTCAACCTGTGGATCACTTTGGGTAGAATGGATATCCTAACAATGTTAATTTCTCCAGTCCATGAGTAGGGGGAAAAATAATAAAATTACAAAGTAAAACTTTTCTCTCTACCTCTTGGATGAATGGTGTGCCGAGGGAGAAGACAACAAGGTGTTAGTCATTTCCCACTTGTCATGTTCCTGTGTGATTAGCCTGTTCCCTTCTTTTTGTTCTTACTTCCCTTCCACCTAGGGTCATTCTAGAGAGAGAGAATTTTGTTTTGTTTTGTTTTTTTGAAATGCCGTAGCAAGAATCATTAGTAAAGATTAGGAAGCACGTTTCCCATCCCCGTTGTTGAAAACCACAGTGATAGAAGTATTGCAAGACGTTTGGAAGAGACATAGTTGAAAGGCCTGAAAAGGGAGGCCATTTACCTCCTTCATCCACCGGAAATATCAACTATTTACCTAGGCTGAGTTTCCTTAACAAAATGGTAATGTAAAATGTAAGTCTGATGTTGAAGGACATTTTAAAGTACATAAACTCGATGCTGAAATGACTCAAGTAAAATGAAACTGGGTATTTTTGTAAGTCATGAAACTAATTTTGTGAATAATGCTGCTTATGCAGGAAAAGGAGCATAGGAGTTTGAGTTATGAAAAATAACTACTTTCCCCAAAATAACCTTTTAAACCTTTTTTGCCAGTTCAAGGAAAAGAAAGCTTTTGACCTATAAACACAAGACCCATTTGACAAATATTCCTAATTGGCAGTATTCAGCTTAAAAATAAAAACATATTCTATCATATTAACTTAAAAAGTAATCATATAATTAATAGGTGAAAACAGAGAGAAAGATTGCTGAAGATTAAGATTAAGCCCTGCAGAAGCGAATGTTCTAACTAGAAATTGGTTTAATTAATAGCACATTTTACATAATGATTACAGTGTAATTGCGCTGACTAGCAGAGTGTCATTAAATATATCCATGCTCCTTTACAACACCCTAAGGCTAAAAATAATGAGTTACATTGAAAATCACTGTGCAACAGGTTCATAAATAACATTTAAGCCTATACAAGGCGAATACTTATAAATAATAAATATTTGCCTTTTGTAATTGAAGAAAAAATGACAGCCTTCTTTTTCCACTACCTTGTAGATTGCCATGTTATAATGCTGAAAAGATTTTTCCCCTTGCTTTCTCTAGAAGGTGTTGAATAATTTATTCAAATGCTAATATTCCACGTAGTCTGACTTTGAGGAACAAATATTCCTACATAAAGAATAAATGCCAAGATGCTTATTACCTCTCTTGCTTTACTTTATACCATGTATCCCCCCAAAACTACCACAGTCTATTACACCTGTCAAATAAAGTTAGTGGCCAGATTTTCTTGCAAAGAGGAGCATTTTTCTTTATTTAAAAATTATCCCTTCTCCCCAAATGTTCATCATGCTCAGGGTTGTTACAGAGCGGCAGCTGCTCTGTGACTTCAGGAACGAAGTCGAAGATGCCTGGTAACTTCTTAATCTCTCTCTCACTCTTCTCCTGAGAATCAATACCATCTGATAACAGGGGAAGCACTTCGTTTTCCCTGTAGTTTACCCGGGCACAGATGGGCTCAGCTCTACAAAAGGTCAGTGTTCAGGAGCCCCGTCTTCTCCCCCTCCTTGGTTCCAAAATGGAGTTGCATTCCTCCAGACCGCGGCAGAAAGCAGAGCACCCCTTACCAGGTAGCCTCGGGAAGGAGCTCCAAAAGCTCCCCAGAGCTGCACTTCTGGCCAGCGGCTTCTTTCCAAGGATGGTGGGGAAAAGGGGTCTCTGGGCTATATGGAAAATACGATTTTGCGGGGCAATGATGGTAGCCAGGCAGGTGCACAGAGGTATCCCAGCTCTTTAGGAGAGGACACAGGAAGAAAATGCTTCCTTCTGCTACAGTTCAGTCACCTAGTGAGTGTGAAGCAGGTCAATCGTCCTACCTCAGGACCTCCCGGTGCAAGGAGCCCTTCTAGGAGGTCACTGCCCAGCTTCTCCTCTCATACTTAGGATGACAGCTCTTTCTTCTGTGGGGGGGAGGTGGTGTTGCTTAGTGATGAAGAAAGGGCTTTAGCATTAGCTAGAATTCAGTTCAAGTACTAGCTTCACTACTTATTAGCTGTGTGACATTGCGTGAGTCACTTAACCTCTCTGAGCTTCAATTCCTTAATCTGTGAAGGGGGATGGCAGTAGTCTATACCTCTTAAAATGGTTGTGAGGATTAAATGAAAAACACTTTTAAGTTTGTAAGCTCTTAGCGTAGTTCCTCCTAGTTCATAATAGCTGAGTATGTGGTAGTTCTTATTTAGCTCATGATTAGCCAGTTCTTCGTCATATTTAGCCAAAATCCATCTCCTTCTCACTTTCATCCATGGGCTCCCAATTGCTTGGAGTGATTAGGGATTGGAGTTCCTGTACTCAACTCTACCCACTTGCAGATCCAGAGTAGCCAGAGAGGATCCTTTCACAAAACAAATCATATCACTCCCTGAATTAAAGCCTATCTTTATGTCCCATGGGTCTTATGAAGCCTAAGGGCTAGAATCTTTGTACCCGCCAGCCTCTCCAGTCTGATGACCTGTACTCTGGGGGTCCCACCCTTCTTTCTGTTCTTCAGACAGGCCACATTCCCTCTGGCCCCAGGGTCTTTGCAAATACGTTTGCGTGGAAGTCTCCTCTTACCTACTTTTTCTAGTTAGCTCTTTAGACTTCTACTCAAACAAGGCCTCCTTGGGGAAGTCTTATATTAACTCTCCAAACTAGATCAGGTTTCTCTCTCCTCCTACTATCCCTTCACAGGTTTTATCAGTATCTGAAGTGGTATATTTCTGTGATCATTTGATAAATGATTATTTCCTTTAGTAATTTGTACATTCTATGAAGCTGGGGAACCATGAGTGTTGGGGGCTCATAATGTGCTTTGCACAGTACCTGGCATCTGGCCTTCGGCAAATATTTGGAGTACCTTAAGGAGGGAAGGAACTAACACCCATTTCCACATGAGAGTCCTTCACATATTTGGAGATAGTATTTATGCTTCTCTTCCCCATGATTTAATTGTCACAAGATTAATGATCTCAGTGCCCCATGTACTCTTCATCATATTACATTTTAGACTCCTCAGCAGCCCTGTGATCACACTCTGGGAAGCTGAGTATAGCGGGAGGATTGCTGCTTGTGATTGTAGATACTGCCCTCCTCCTAGCACACTCAGAGGCTGCATTAGCTTTAAATATGTGTGTGGTACACACACACACACACACACACACACACACACACACACACACACAGTGTTCTTTTGTTTAAAAATAAAGCAGGTTTATTAAAGAAAATTTGGAAAATGCAGAATAGAAAAGTATTTTAGAAAACAGAAAACAATTCTTAGGCATACCCTGCAAAGAAAAACACTCTAGACAATTTGCAATAATTACTGTATTTTTTTCTGTGAATCTATGAATAAGTTTCTGTACGGTGTGAGGAAGGATTATGTGGTGGAAATATACCTACTCTCTCTCTCTCTCTCTCTCACACACACACACCCCACTTTTTCACCAATATTAAGTCATAAAATATTTCTATATTATTACATTGCCTTTACAAATATCATTTTAAATAGTTTTGTATCTGCTATTCTGCTGCTATTGAGAGTAAGGCTTGGGAGACCTAAACCAATAAGAGATTAGTTTTCTCAGATAACAAGAAGTCTGGAGATGGACAGTTGCTGAGAATGCTTTAAATAGCTTTTTCCTCATGGTTGCAATACATTTGCTGTAGTTCCTGCCATCACATTTCTGTGCAAGGCAGGAAGAATAGGGAAAGGCTGTGTCATATCTGTCCCTCCCATTTATCAGAAAAAGCCAAAGCCTTCGTAGTGCCCTCAGCGGACTTCCACTTACGAATCCTTGGCCAGACTGTCTATGACCAATGTTAATACAAAAACATCTGAAAAACTGAACATTTAATTTTTCTAGTTGGATGCAGTTGAAGCAGGCAAGGGAAATTGGGAAAGGAAATTTCCTACATCCCGTCAGGTTAATTCCATTCCATTTGATTCTCAGCTGTTTAAATGAAAATTATAGAAACTTTCATAAAGACACTTCCTTCAGCCTTCTGGTTTATAAATATCAACCAGATAAACAGTGACTCTTTTTTTTTAATTTTTTTAATGTTTATTTATTTTTGAGAGACACAGAGAGAGCACGAACAGGTTGGAGAAGCAGAGAGAGGGAGACAGAGAATCCCAACCAGGCTCCAGGCTTTGGGCTGTGAGCGCAGATGTGGGGCTCAAACTCACAAACCACAGGAACATGACCTGAGCTGAAGTCAGACACTTGACCAGCTGAGCCATCCAGGTGCCCCAACAGTGATTCTTAATCAAGAAGTTTGTAGCGATATTTTTTGTTTGCCACAGTGTTTATGGGGTGCTATTTATGCCTTTGGTGAACATCCATCCTCTCTTGCACAGGAAAGCTGCACAATGAAGACCTGCCCAACCCCAAATGCCAATAGTGTCCTTATTGGCTCCCATTCAGTGGCAGTCACGGAAGTTCCTTCCTTAGAAACTGGGAAGGAAAGGAGGAAGGGAGGGAAGAAAAGAAACATTTTGTCATTAAACATCACAAACTACAGAAGACAGAGAATCCTCCTCGATGATGAGTACAACCCCCCACATACTACTTTCTTCTTCCTAACCCACAATTTGTATCATGTCAGTATATACAGATAAAATTATTTAAACTGCCCTTCTAGAGAAGTATTTAAGAAAAGGAACGGGAATAGATCTTTACTCTTTCTGGCTTTCAGAGGGGTCCTCCAGGGACTTTGGGAACCTGATATTGTTTGCTATTTGTTCTTCCCTGGAGGAGGTTAGGAAAAATACAAAGGCCCAAGACAGGTACTGCTCTCTGTTTAATGATGATAGGCAGAGGTGGGAAAGCACAGATCAGCTCTTTCCTCTCTGCAGAGCCCGGGCTATTAGGAGAAGGGAATTTAGTGTTTGATTTGCCCATTTTCCATTCCTCATCGAGGCTTTGGTCCCAAATTGCTAAACCTCCATTCAACAGTTAAATTAAACATAACTAACTTTGTTGATATTATTTCACAGCCGAATAACTTGATATTCATACTCTTTGTGTGTTCAATAAGTACAGAGCTCAGACACATTTTTAAGTCTCAGCTGGTGATGAATTCTGCTGAGCTAAACTTGTGTTTCACAGGATTCTGCTCAGCTGAGACGGGGTACGCTATTACACTGTAAAAATAAGCTTCAAGCCATAATTTTGATGGGCCCCTCACAGCAAGGAAGCATTCCTCTTACCCTCCTCCCTCTTAGTAGCAACTCCCATTTGCCATTTACACATCCTAACCTAAAGGAATCCCGTGCAGACAGTAGTCCTTCACACCCCTGCCTCCACAGTGCCAAGAGTGCTGAACTTGGATTCTCAAGCCCTCTGTTTTCTGCCCCTCTCTGCCTCTGCGAGACTGGTAGTCAGGGTCCATGTTTGGCAGATAGGGAAGAGAAAAACCCTGCCTTTCTACCTCACACATTCGCTGTCAGCTCAAGTTACACCAAGTATTGAAAACATGCTGCAAACTGTCAGATGTTATTCACTATTATTTATGTTTTCACCTATAATTGGAGTCCTATCCTCTAAACATGACAGAAGGTGCCCCATAGATATTTTAAATGAATAATAAATTCATGTTTTCATTTATTCATCAAACATGTATTTGGCACTTTCTGTGTACCAAGCCCTGTGCTAAATGCTATGGGTATAAAGAAAGACATTTTGTTCTAGTTTGAGAGATAAACAAATAGATAATTATAATGCAGTGAGATCCACACTACATAGTGGAGACATGTACAAGGTTTTTGAGCACATGACATTCTGCCCAGGTGAGCAAGGACCGCTTCACGGAGAGGGTGACTGGCTAGTGGTGGTGGTGGAGGGGGGGAGGTCATCACAAAACATGCACCCAGCAATCTGCTAAGAACCTCACACACATTCTTTCCTTCAATTGTCATAGCATCCCTGTGGAGTAGGTATTATTGTATCTATTTTTTAAGTGGCAAAGCCAAGGCTAAATAACATGCAAGGTCCCAAAGCTGGGAAGGGAGGAGTCTGGATTCCAAAGTCCACGCTCTTCATCAGGAAGCTGGGCCCTCCCAGTTCCTTGTGGCCTCTGCACACTCAGTTCACAGGTTGAGAAAAAGCATGTCTGTCTTGCTGTACGGCAATGGTTTAAAAATTATCCAAAAACATCTCAGGTGACATCAATTATGAGTTACCAAAAACTGTGCAAATTATCTTCTTAAAAAACGGGATATGGGGGTTATCCTAAGTGTACATGGATATCTCCCTGAACCCAAAAACAAGAAATGCAATTGGATCTCCCAAGGGACTGAAACTAAGTACTGGGAACCACAAACAGGGTAGATTCTCTCCTCCTTCCCCCTGTCTTTTCGGCTGTGCTCCATTTTCTTCACTCTCTCTGTTGTATTCATCATTCTCTCTCTTCAGACCAGCTTTCTTTGCTTCTCCATGAACAAGACAGGAGATGGCCACCTATCCCTTGTTACATGCAGTTCAGGCAGCCCTAGGAGATTGACCAGCATCTCTAAATCTCAACTCCAAATTCCCAGAAGAGGGAATCTGATTGGTCCAGCTGGGGTTAACTGTCCATGTCCTAAAGTGTGGGCTGTACATAGGGACTTGCTTCCAAAGAGAACAGCTTAGCAAAACGGGTGAGGAGAGTGGAGAACCCTGACAATTGCTACCTCAGCCGGGTAGTCAAGGTCAATATCAAAGTAAGTCATGTTGATATTATGTGTCCTTGATATGATGTGATGAAAATGGCACTTTACCTCTGTGGTCTTCCTCCTCAAAACCCATAACCTCTGTCCAACCATGAGAAAAAAATCAGACTAGTGTCAATTGAAGGACATTCTATAAAATACCTGACCAATAACCCTCAAAACTATCAAGTTCAAAACTGAGGAAGTCCGAGAAACTGTCAGAGTCAAGAGAAAACTAAGAAAATATGAACACTAAATGTAATGTGGTATCTTGGATAAGATCCTGGGACAGAAAAAAGACTTACTTAAAAACTAAGGAAATCTAAGTAAAGTATGGATTTCAGTTAATAATAATGTATCAAGGGACACCTGGGTAGCTCAGTCAGTTAAGTATCTGACTGTTAATTTCAGCTCAGGTCATCATCTCAGGGTTTGTGAGTTCTAGCCCCGAGTCAGGCTCTGTACTGACAGCATGGAGCCTGCTTGTCATTCTCTCTCTCTCTCTCTCTCTCTCTCTCTCTATCTCTCTCTATCTCTCTCTCTCTTTCTTTCTCTGTCCCTCCCCCTCTCCCCATTTGCATACTCTCTGTCTCTCTCAAAATAAATAAGAAAAATAACAATGTATCAATAGGTTCATTTATTGTAGCAAATATACCTTACTGATATAAGATGTTAATGATAAGGAAACTGGTTTGGAAGGTATATGGGAACTCTGTGCTATCTTTGCAGTTATTTCCATAAATCCACAACTCTTCTAAAATAAAAAGTTTATTGAAACACACTATTACATGCTTACTCTGTGCCAATCACTATGCTAGATGCTTTACACACTGTACTGACTAAAACAAAACGTCTTCAAATCATCCCATCCCCTTACCTACCTACCAAGATTTGTATCATAAGTCCTTTGAGTTAAAGGAAGGTGTAAAGACTCAATGAAGTCTTGACACACAGTAGGCAGTCAATAAATATTTGCTGATGTAAACTAATACTTATTATTCACAAGAGACACCCCATGTTAGCACTCAGATACTACTTTGCCTGGTATCTGGTGTGGGTCAGTGGGAGTGCTACCCTTGGACATGGGTGATTTTGTTTTGCTCACTCCTTCTCTTAGTAGGAAAGTTAGTCCCTTCCCAGGCTGCCACTGATCACTAAAAGATAACCAAGGGGGTGTGGGTCAGCCCCTGAAGGATGTTCATTCCAGTAATCCTTTAGTCCTGGCCTGGCAACTCTGAATGGGACCTAGACCTCATCAGTGTTTTATGCCCTTTAGGGGACCTATCGTTGCTTCTCTCAGGACACTCTTATAAAACCTTTCAAAGGACAAGAGCTTCTTGTCATGATTAACCTTTGGAATGAGCACTAAAAATAATTTTGTATTCACTTTAATAGCTCAGGTTTTCAGGGGAAAGACAGATGGGTGTGGCTTCTTTAAGCATTTTCTTTTCCCAAGCAGAGGAAAGGGACAGAAAGACCCAGGAGTTCCTGGCCATTCAGCTGAGATTTAAACAGTTGAACCATTTTCCACACCCTTTGTTCTCCCTTCTGCTGTCTTTATTTAAAGTGATTTTAATCTTACGAATGGAATATTAGCTGATGAACTAATTCCTCTAGGAAAAATGCCTTTAATTCATCAGGACTCTTCATGCCATTTTTTTTTTTTCAGAACCACCCTTGAACATCTTTTGTTTTAATAAATGACTGAATCCTGTGTGTGGTTTGTAGAGTCTTAATGAACTTGGGAATTTAAAATTCTCTGCAGTTTATTTTCAGCCCTATCACATAGAAAGGGCCATACAGCTTTTCACAGTCATGCCAGAGTTTTCTCATAAAAAGGGACCAGGTGAGGTCCTGTTCACATTGGATATTAACATCACTCCACCACTGGGTGAGTTTGTGCCCCGAAACCTGAAGCAGCCCTGTCTGCCACCTGCACACCTGCAGGATAGGATATTAAGCAGCCCCTCTCCACCGACACCCCGATCATGGAATTTGGAACCTCGAGGCTGAACAGTCCCTGGAGATGTTTTCCCATCCCCTGTGTCCTAGTTTTCACTCCTGTTATAAAAGCACACATGTCAGTGTCTGTCTAGGAGCTTCTGTAAGGGTAACGATTTACTCATCTCCAGCTCACCCACAATGCTCACACAATGCCCATGCAGAGTACACACATGCACACTTACTAAGCAGAAGGGCAAAGATACAGGAGCCCTCCACATACCTAGTTTGTGCCAAAGTCACTGCTACAGATATGGATGGTGCTTGATGCTTAGACAGGTAGAGAGTGGAGATTAAAAAAGAATGTCTCCGCCGTATGCTCACTCTGACTGGGCAATGATATAATTTCCAGTCTCACGTCTCTATTTCAGACCACATATGGCAGTAATATTGGCTCTTCCCACCTCAGCCTAACCATGACTAAACAGGTTGATGGATGTCATGCATCTTATCATCATACATGCATATTTTTAAATATAATTCACTTTTGATCTGCACCCTTGTGCAGTGGCGAATGAAAACAGTTAAGATTTCTTCCACTGTCTGCCTTTAAATGTATTAAACAGCCCTGCTGTCAATAGATTATATTCTTGTACAATGATAATAGCCCCCAAAACTAAGAGGCCTTGTCAGGAATTGCAGTTGTCACAGTTTGATGGGAATGATTTTACTTGGGGTTCGTCTGCTGCACAATCATCTCATAATCTGGATATACATCACAGCATGACATGTAAATTTCCTGCTACTCTGCTTTCATTTCCAGAGGCAGCAATCAAATGAAAACCACTCAACCTCACCCAAATGTATAAATAATTTTCATTCAAACATATTAACAGTCAAAATATGAGAATTTATCACAGAGTGCTAGGCCTTTTAAGAAGCAATAAAGACTTTACTTTTTAAGCATATTTCTCCTTAGAAAAGTAATATGAATAGTAACTTGCAATTTAAAAATCGCATTTGAAAGTCCACATAGAAACCACCTAATCTGCAAACTTAAGGGATGCAGGTGCTTTGCCATAGGTTCAATGCTTAGAAGAAAAGGGTTGAGGGAAATATTGTGTAATAGAATCATATGTGGATTAATAATCACCTGCATGAAAATACCAGTGTCTCAAAAGGCTGATTTATTTCATCTTTACTAAACATACCTTTTGTGCTGTATAATCAATAATAGGTTACTTTCTCTAAAATATAAGCAACCTTATCCAGCAGCAATTTGATTAATATAACAAATGATACTCTTTTTTTTTCTAATAAACATCAGATTTTAATTGAAAGCAATTTCCTTGGGGGACAAAAAAGCCCATTGAACTGTGGCTGTGGATGTGGCTGACACTCCCCACAGCAGGCTGAGTTCCAGCCACACTAGCTGTTAGTTACTGGGGAAGAGAGAGATGTAGAGTCACAATTGAATAAGAAAAATATTTGTCCTTCGTGTTCTGTTATGATTTCAAATGAGAGCAAAGTCCTAGGTTGCCCCTTGGCCTGGTTCAAGGTGAATAAGGGGATGGCCGAAGGGAGTACACTTGAAGGAGAGGAAAAGAGCAGTAGAGTGCTCACCTCTGGAGCCTGGGGAATTACCAAGCTTGCCTGTAGAATTTGCCTGGGAAGCTGCTTCCAGACTAAGCCTTCAGATGCGAACTTTGTGCCCGGCCAGGTGGAGGTGCTAAAAGACATTATTTGACCAATAAGGCACTATGTTGACAAGAGTTTATTAGATATGGAACAAAACCCCCAAAGAAACATAATACTCTGACACATTTAATTCAATAATCAATTCCACTCATATTTCCAAAAGGTACCCTTTATATTTTAGAGAAGGCAGCACTTTGTCTCTGGGTAAAAGTCTAATTTAAAGGTTTCTATCATATCCTCGAGGGCAGTTGAGGAGTGGAGGGTGGTTGAAAGTGTGGGCCAGGGAGGGAGAGTTTGAGGTCGAGGGTAATCTACTTTTACCATCGATGCCAGCACCTAAAAATTTTGCTGCCTCACTTTAAATTTTTATAGCCTTATCTTCCCCCTTCCAGCTCCCCCCTCCCACCACCATGTGCAAAAACTGCTAAGATGACAATTTTCCCTATCTCCCCAGTAAGTGTGTCTGCAGAAGTAGAAGTACCATAACCTGGGGTACAGCAAGCTCAGCCATTTGAAATAAAACTTTGCAGTACTAATGTTTTTGTAACTGCTTTCATATTGTAATGATATTTTTCCAAGCACTGGTTTTATTTGATCTTAAATACCTTTTTGGGAAAGTCCAGTGAGCTGACTCTAATAAAATCATGCTATTGAAAAAAGGTTTAAGTAGAATGTTCAGAATAAATTACAAAACTGCATGCAAGAATACCAGCTAGTGCTGCAATAAAAAGCTGAAAATGAGTATTCTTGCAATATATTTTAAAGAAGTAGTATACTTTTTTTGTCCATTTTTTTTCATTGAATGTTTCATAACAGAATGCCTCCATGTCGTGAAAGGAGGGAAGTGCATACCAAATGAACAAACTGCGGAAAAAATTGCATTTAAGGGAAAAAAAATCTTGACTTTTTGGGGAAGTATAGAATATATTTCATTTCATTTTCAATAACTGTTGGAAGATAATAGAAAATGTAATTTCTTTCCATTTGCTGTGCCAAAATACTTAAATTACATCATACTTATCCTGTCATATTTTTCCCCCAACATATTCAGGACTCTTTAATGGATTTTGCATTCCTTATGTATGCACTAAGGAATGGATCTGCTTTAAAAGACAGAGATGTCCACTAGTAGGAATCTGAGGGACACTGTTGGATGACCTGAGTGGAAAACACAGGCAATTGTTTATCTGACTTTCTAATGGTGAAGCAGAAGTAAGGAGCTCATGAGAGAGAGAAGTGAGTATATCCTCTTAATTATTCTTGAAATCCTAGTTCCAAAAGAAGTTATCAGCCCCTTCCTTAATCCTTCCACCCCACAGGACAGTCTCACAAAAATTGGATGCTGAAAGAGCAAAGGACTATGGATGATTAATTTCCCATGTGTTACCACAGTACCTGCCATCTGAGAGTCTGCTGTGTTCTGGGCATTGAGTCAAGCATTGAGCTTCAGGTTCTATAAGAAACAATATTTATGTATATCAGATTAATTTATAAACCCAAGGAGTGCCTGGGTGGCTCAGTAGGTTGAGCGACCGACTTCAGCTCAGGCCGTGATCTCATAGTTTGTGAGTTTGAGCCCCGCATTGGGCTCTGTGCTGACAGCTCAGAGCCTGGAGCTTGCTTCTGATTCTCTGTCTCCCTCTCTCTCTGCCCCTCCCCCACTCATGCTCTGTCTCTGTCTCAGAAATAAATAAACATAAAAAAAAATTTATAAACCCAAGCACTTCTTTCACCTCCAAGTAAAACAAAAGCAATGATTCCCATCCTATGGAAAGAAACCGGAACAAAGAAGAGGTGGCCATAGCATGATGGACGAAATCTAGAATATGATGGACACTGTTGGTGGCCTACCCAGCATTCCTTCTCCCCATCCATCTTCCTTCCTAATAGAACCTGATTTTGTTCAGGAATCCATTTCTCCTACACACAGCCATGCACTCCAGAAGAATCTGACCCATCTGCTTCTAAGATGCAGATTGACTAGTCATGAGCAACTGTATCCCCTTTGCCATTGTTGAGTTTGAGAAAGAGCAGGGGACTCTGTCTGACCAATGAAGTGGGAGAAAACGTCTAATGGGGCTCCTTCAGAGAAGAGTTTTTTGCCAACCAAAGAAGTAGTGTCTGTTTTTCCCTCTGGAGATTTTGTTGTCTGGATATGATTCCTAAAAGCGTAGCTGCCACTCTGCTCAGGATGAACTAATACCAGTGGTGGCAAAAACAATGCTGGATTCGTTTTCTAGAGCTGCTTAACAAAGTACCACAAACTGGGTGGCTTAAACCAACAAAAATTTATTGTCTCACAGTTTGGGAGGCTAGAAATCCAAAATCAAGGTGTCACCAGGGCCATGCACTCTGATGGCTTTAGGAATGAACACTTCGTTGCCTCTTCTAGCATCTGGTATTTGCTGGCAGTCCTTGATGTTCCTTGTCTTGTAGATACATCTCTCCAATCATATGGCCGTCCTTTCCCTCTGTGTCTTCAAATTTCTTCCTTTGTGAATGTCTGTCTCTTTGTCCAAATATTCCTTTTGTAAAAACATTAGACACATTGGATTAGAGCCCATTGTAATAACCTCATTTTAACTTGATTCGCTCTGTAAAAACGCTTTTTACAAATGTCACATTCTGAGGTACTAGGGGTTACAACTTTAACATATTTGGCGTGGGGGACACAGTGCAACCCCCACATTGCCCAACTAAGGTTGGATAGGCTTTGATGACATCACTGAGCTCTGAGCCAACCAACTCTAAAATCCATCCTCAGATTTTACCCATTTGTGGGATATAGAGTATGTGAGAACCCCTTTTTGCATTTTTTAAGTCATTGTGTATTGTAGCTGAGTTCACCTTTGTTGATGCAACAGATGTTGGATAAAAACAGTCCTCTTTCCACCATTTAATAGCTGTATGTCCTTGGGAAAAAATTACTCTCTGAGAATACTTTCTGTATCTCTAAATTGAGTCAAATGTTATCTCAGAGTTGCCACAAAGATTGATGAGATAATGCACTGAAACAGCATTATACAGAAAAGGTGCTCAGTAGGCTGCTGTTAGGCTCTTTTTAAAAACTACCCATGTGACATTGGAAGAATAAAAACAATACCATGCAATCTAGTTTTAAAGGGACTAATGAGAACCCATAGTTCTTGATGGTTGTTACAGTTCAAAGTATATCATTTTGTCCAGGGTCTTCACTTAGGCATTCTGCATCTGTCCAAGCCTCTTTGAGGCCTTTGTGACAGTCACCATTTATGAGAGGCATTTGACCTTAATGGCCAAAAGCATGGGCTCTTGAGTCAGACCATATGGGTTCAAATCTTGGTTCTGCCCATATCTATGTATGACCTGGGGCAAGTTATTTAACCTCTCTGTGCCTTGGTTTTCTCATCTATAAAAAAAGGGGAATGGCAATGATGACAATGGTTTCTTAAAGTATTCTTAAGAGGAATCAAAAGACATAGGTGATTAGTACACTGTCTAGCATGTGGTGGGCAAGTTAAACATACACGCTTTTTCCTTTCAATCTCTATTTTTGCCTGCACTCATCTTGAGATGCTACACCAGTGGTTTTCAACCTTCAATGTGTGTGTGAGAAGCACCTGTTATGCTTGTTATAAATATAGATCTAAGCATTGTCCCTCCCGAATCCAGAAATTTGGATCCAGTAGGTCTGAGAGGCACTTGTAACAAACACCCCAGATCACATATTGAGAAACTGTCTACTTTTTCTGATTGGAAATTTCCAACTCAGGAGATTTAGAAGGAGTTATTCATCTTGGAGATATGTACTTCTCTTATCCCCCCTATTAGTCTGAAAGCTTCTGGAGGGCAGAGGCATTATCTTTATGTCCCTTCCCCCTACCACATGTCTAGCACAGTACTTTTCTCACAGTAACTCAGAAGTGTTTACTAAATCAATTTACAGTAATCTCAGATGATCTAGAAACTGAAGTGGTCAGAGAGAAGGAGGACAGAAATCAAACAGAAGGAAGACAGGCTCAGTTAGCTGTTTAGTAATTCTAAGAGATTCTGTTGGGACAGCTGTTCTGAACCAGCCCCAGCACCAGTTTTTGTTTTTGTAAGCCACGAACAGTGTGACCCTGGATGGTGGAGTTGCTAGGAAGTTCTGGGATTCTAGGCTGGCTTTACTTAGACTTTTACCAGCCTGGGACACAGCCCCCTGAGCCTAGAACAAACCTTTATACTGGGTGTAGGAGGAGAAAGGGGAAAGATGCCAAAAGAAAAGCTTAATTTGGGCTTCTTATTGTTACTAGGTCACTCAACTAACTAAATTTAGCTCTCTTAGGGGCAGTTTCAACAAAGAACATTTACAGGGCTGTTTTGTAAACTAATTAATGTTAATATATACAACAGTATTTAGCTACTATCTATTGAATGACCATATGGACCAGCTGTTTTTCATGGATTATATCATTAAATCTCAATAACTCATACAACTAATATTTGTTGAGTATCTCCTATGTACCAGGTTATCCACCAACAGCTGATATGATATTCTTATTAATATACATGTAACTGTATTTCATGTATGCCTATTTATAGAGAGAAATTTCCTAGAAAGACTGGGAGGCTGATAATATAAAGCGCTGGGACAATATCTGATACATAGCAAGCAATTAATTTAAGCCACTATCATCATCATCATCAACTATAGAGTATACACACTGTCACTGAAAATGGTTCTTTCTGGAAACATTCTGGGTGAATATTTCTTCCTTTTGTTTATTTGTACTTACTAAATGTTCTACAGTAAGTATGCATGCTATGCTAATGCAAATAAAAATTATTTGTTTTATAAGTTCAAAGGTATTTCCCTTCTGAATCCACACATAAAAATCACAGTCTTTGACAGCACCACCTAGTGGTTCCAACAGAGTGTGACTGAAGAAGATCCATTTTTTCCCACCCACCTCTTCTGGACACATTGTCAGAGACACTACTTCTTATCAAAACCCATAGGAGGAGAGCTTGTGATATGTTCCAACTTCACACAGTATCCTACATAATGTTTGGCCAATGACTGGTATCCTTAATTTCTGCCCTTATTGGTCTTAGAACTATTTTTTCATAATGGGATGATTTTATTTCTTAAAAGACTTTGATTTTGACACCTTTTCTCATGGAAATACAGTTTAGGAACCCAGTGACATCTATAACACACATGTAAATATTTTGTTTTATAAATATTCTTATAGCTAGAGATATAAAAATTACTAAGCAAAGATAAGCTGAAGAGTATAAAAAGCATTTATTGAGGACCTACTGAGTGCCAGTCATCATGCAGTGCTGCAGTGAAAAGCTGAATAAAACAGACTCCTTGTCCTCAATAAGCTGTTATGGGAGACTGATGTTTAATGCAATGCACTGTGACACAGCAACTCATACATGAGCTCATTTGCTTATTCAACAAGTATTTATTGAGCATGTACTATGTAACAAGCACTGTACAGGGGAAATAGAAATGAAACTGCACTGGGGAAATAGAAATGAAAGAAAGAAATAAAGTCCCTGCTTATAGAGTTTACAATCTAATGGAGAGATAATAAAACAATGAATATAAGATATAGTTGTGATAATAAATGCTACCAAAAATATAATAATAAAGTGAGTTAAAGGAAATAGAATATCAGGGTTGCTGCTTATATAGGAGAGTCAGTGAAAGCCTCTCTGACCAGGGGATATTTGAGAAAAGATGGGGAGGTGGTAAGGGAGCAAGCCATGCAGGGGTGGTAGCATATGCAAAGGTCCAGAGGTGGGAATGTGCCCCATGCATTGACAGAATAGCAAGAAGTTCTATATGGCTGAGCAAAATTAACTAGGGAGAAAATAGTAGTTGATGAATTTGTACTACAATTTGTAGGACCTTGTTGGTGATGGTAAAGACCTTTAATTTGATTCGAGGGCTAATGGTAAATCATTGGCAGCTTTTGAGCAGAGGAGTGACACTTTCTGACGTACATTTTAAAATATCATTTAGCTGCTAAGTAGATATTAGACTGTAGGAGGATAAGAGCAGAAACATAGCATGCAATAATCAAGTGAACAAATATCTGTGAAATAAGTGAATGTATGGATAAGATAATAAAAGTAGAACAGAAGAGGTGTATGTTCAGCTGTGCCTTAGTGTTATAAAGAAAGTTTCCTCATTGGAGGTGAGACCTAAACAGGGATTTGCTTTTTATTTTCAGGTTTGAATTTTTTGGCAAGGAATGTTCTTCCATTAGGAGACCTGTAATATCAATGTCTCTCTTTTGTGATGTTAACAGCTTAATAAATGCCCAAATCAATTCATTCATTAGTGGTTGCAAAATGGTGATATTCTCATTCTGTCTTTTCATTTATATTTATTAGCTGGAATGCGTTTATAAAAAGAACCTTTCTTTCCTTCATCTTCTATTCACTTGCCCAGTTGTATAATTCACATAGAAAAGGCAAGACAAATGCTTGATTTTTTACTTTATTTTCAGTTTCCAGAATGAGTTGGTTGACTAGCATCTTTCCATGGTGACCAATTGCTTGCTTGTTTTCTCCCTCTTTTTCTTTCTTTCTCCCTCAATTCCTCTTCTCTCTCTCCATCTCTCTTATCCTGTCTCTTTTACACATTTTCTCTCTCCTCTTTTCTGTCTCTTCCTTTCCCCTCCCTTCCCTTCCCCTCCCCTCCCTTCCCCTTCCTTTCCCTTCTCTTTCCTTTCCTTCCCCTCTCCTGCCCTTTTCTTTCTCTATTTTTTTCATTCTCTCTTTTTAAATTTTTTTATTATTTAAATTTTTTTTGAGAGAGAGAGAGAGAGCATGCACATGAACGGGATAGGGACAGAGAGAGAGGGAGGGAGAGAATCCCAAGCAAGCTGCCTGCTGTCAACACAGAACCTTACATGGGGTTTGAACCCACAAACCATGAGATCATGACCTGAGCCAAAATCAAGAGTTGGACGCTTAACCAACTGAGCCACCCAGGCGCTCCTCATTCTCTCTCTTATTATTATTATGAATTTATGATTTTAAACATATCTGAAGGGCTTTAATCAGTTGTTGCAGTTATTACCCATAGGGATGCTTAAATTGTCCCATCTTTGGTCAAGTTGGCTGCTGAACCATTTTGATGGAACCCTATTATCTTCTCATTGCTTCCTTGCTACCTGATACAAGCTGTGATGAGCTTGATATGTAATTTTCCTATCCCTAACTTAGAATCCACCTTTTCTCTAAGGAGTCCTGATTCTTTTTTGTATAGTATTAGAGATACTATTAGGGCACCACAATCTGAGCAGTAGAGGTGGAATCATTATTTCTGGGTTGGCCATTGTTTCTTGGACAGAGTGTGAATATTTTTTTTATTTAACATACAGTGCAATATTGGTTTCAGGAGTAGAATTAAGTGATTCATCACTTACATTCAACACCCAGTGCTCATCAGAACAAGTGCTCTCCTTAATACACACCACCCAACTAACCCGTTCCCTACCCACTTCCCTCCATCAAGAGGGAAGTTTTCTATCATTAAGAGTCTTTTGTGATTTGTTTCTCTCTCTCTTCATCCCCCTCCCCTTTTCCCATATGTTCATCTGCTTTGTTTCTTAAATTCCACATTGAGTGGAATCATATGGTGTTTCTCTAATTGACTTAATTAGTTTAGCAAAGTACATTCTAGCTCCATCCACATCATTGCAAATGGCAAGATTTCATTCTTTTTGATGGCTCAGTAATATTCCATTGTATATATATACCATGTCTTCTTTATCCATTAGTCAATGGACATTTGGCTCTCTCCCTTGGCTATTGTTGAAAATTTTTAAATGAAATTATGATTTCATATTGATAATTCCAATTTAAATGAGGTTTTTACTCCTTTTTCCCACACTGATAGTCTCAATTTGCAACAACTCCAAAAATTATAGAATTACAATAACCTTTAATTACCAGTTTGCTTTATTTCCCCAGAATACACACAACAGTCTCATAATTAACAATAGCAACAGTACTATCAATAACATGTTTACTGTAAATAGTTTAAGATTCTTTTTCAGTTCTTTTTGTCCTAAGGGTATCTCACCCTAGGGGTGTACAGGCAAGTTACAGACATAAAGTCATGTGGAAGCATGCATGTCATGGAGCTTTACAGTTTCCAATGGAAGCAGACATTTAAGAAGGGATTATAAGGTAGTAAGTGTTACAAAAGAAAAATAGGGAGCAAAGTGAGGTTCTATCTGGAGGCTCAGGGATGTCCTCCCTGAGATAGTGAGGCTTAAGCAGGGATCTGAGGGCTAGGTTGGAATTAACTCAGCAGAGTATGGGCACAAGGTGGGGAGAGAGTGTTCGAGACAAAGAAGAAAGTTCCTTAAAGGGACTTATAAAGTGCTCTGCAAATAAAATGCTAAAACTGTAACTACAACTGTAGTTTTGTAGAATTTTCTTTTTAAATTGCATTTTCCAAAAATCAGAAGGATTTCTGGCTCCTTTGAAAGTAGTTTTCAAGCCAGAAGTCACATAGAAGGTAACCATTGCACAGAGCCATAGACGTGCTTTCTTTGAAACCCAAAAGCACATTGCTTGGTTTAATCATCCATTTTATTTATCGTACCTAACTTCCATTTCTGAAAGTAAAAGCCTCAGAGCATAAGGACTTGCCCCTATTAAGAGTATTTAAAAAGAAGAGCTTCAGAGGGTGAAGGGCATTCCCTGGGAGATTCCAGGGAGCATATGAGATTGCAGAAGACCCAAAATAGTAATAATAATGATACTGGGGCCTGTTCTGTAAGTGGCACTGTATTAGGAACTTAACATACATCAACTGTGGTCCTCAAAACAACTCTGTAATTTAGGTAATATTATGCCATTGCAGATCTAAGAAATCTGAGAATCAGAGACCGTATAAGGCAAAGTTCAAAGTTACATAACTAAGTAGGAAGGCCAAGATTCGAATTCAGGTCTGCCTGATTCTAAAACCAATATTCTACCCATTACTTACCAAATTTCATTATTTTATTCTCCAGAGACATCACTTATTTGAATATGAAAACTGTAGCTTATAAAATAAATTATGTTAGCCTAGACTCACATCTCATGTGTAAGGAATACTCATTATAAAAACCAACATTTGGTTTATCCTTTATAGGTTACAGTGATATCCTTTTCTAATTTGGTTGGTCTTCATTCTTCCCATCTTACAGAGGAGAAAACTGAGACTCACAAAGGTGTTAACTTGCCCAGCTAATAAGTGAAAGAACTGGGATTTCAACCCAAGTCTTCTGACTCCAAATCACAAATGGTTCCCATTCTTGGTTATCCTGGTTCTACTCACTAGACATCAGAATGAGGACAGAAATGAAAACTTGAGAAGAAAAATCAATAAGGAAAAAAAGTTGAAAATTGCACTCCCCCTCCATGATGATGCCACTTATCAACAAAATCTCACTGTTTATGAAAATGACTGTTAAAGAAAAACTTTAAAAATTTTCACTTAAAATCACTAGGTGAAAAATCTTCAAATTCAGTACCTTACTTAGCATTGTAGCAAAAAATGAGAACATAAGACTCTGTTTTCTTAATTTTTCAGTAAACTAAAACTGCTCTAAAAAATAAAGTCAACTTTAAAATAGAGAGAGAGGGGTGCCTGGATGGCTCAGTCGGTTGGGCGTCTGACTTTGGCTCAGGCATGATCTCGTGGTCGTGAGTTCAAGCCCCGCATCGGGCTCTGTGCTGACAGCTCAGAGCCTGGAGCCTGCTTCAGATTCTGTGTCTCCCTCTATCTCTGACCCTCCCCCACTCGCTCGCTCTCTCTCTCTCTCTCTCTCTCTCTCTCTCTCAGAAATAAACATTTAAAAAATAAATAAATAAATAAATAAATAAATAAAAGAGAAAAGAACATGATCTCTCAATGCATACATTCTTTACTTTTTTCTTTGCTAAATAATTTTGCTGAAAAGGAACAAAATTTACTTGCTTTTGATGAGATTGTACTTACTGGTCTCTCTTATATAAGAAGTCCATTCTAGGGGTGCCTGGGTGGCTCAGTCAGTTAAGCATCCCACTTCGGCTCAGGTTATGATCTCGCAGTTTGTGAGTTCAAGCCCTTCGTCGGGCTCTGTGCTGACAGCTCAGAGCCTGGAGCTTGCTTTGGATTCTGTGTCTCGCTCTGTCTCTGCCCCTCTCCTGCTCACGCTCTCTCTCTGTCTCAAAAATAAATAAAACATTTAAAAAAAAAAGTCCATTCTAGGTTTTGGAGTCAGATTGTCTTGGGCTCAGACCTTGGCTTTGTGCATCCCTGGCTTCAGTTTTCTCACTGGTAACTCCCTTGAGTTGGGGTTGTGGGGATGAGGTGACATAATACAGGCCAGGCACTTAGCCCCGTGCCTCAGCCACCATAAATACTCAGTAAACTGCCGCTGATCATCATTGATGTGCCAACCTGTCACTGTGGGTTAAAGGTTGGAATTTGGAAGTGGGAAAATATTTTTAAAAAACAAAAACAGAAACCCTTTAATCTCAATCATGAGTTCATTTTCTTAAATAACAAAAATCACTAATCCAATTCTAATTTCTGTATTTGAAATGCCAGAGACAAATAATGCAAAATGAATTGCTGTTTTTATCCTGTTGCTTAAATTAAAATCTCGGATGGAAAAAAAAAATCATTTTGCCTTTTTAAAAGTAGAGAACATGTTTGCAATGTCTTCATCAATCTATGAGGCAGAAAACACTATAATACACAGTTTCACCGACTCAGGACCATGAAATCTCTGTTCCAAAGCATCAGCATAACCCATCCAGCTGCTGCAGTGTAGCTGTGAATCTATGCAGGGGAGTCTCTCAGGACCACCAAGATTCTCACACATCTGGATCTTGCTCACTGGCAACTGAGCCTGATATTTGCCGTTTCGGTACACGCAGTGTCACTAGGGCAATCCACTTAGCAACTCGCAGATTTTGTTCCACGGTAGA